>NC_088399.1:7970278-8022778 GCF_034236695.1 Oncorhynchus nerka
AGTGGTAGGCAGTAGTAGGCAGTAGTAGACAGTGGTAGGCAGTGGTAGGCAGTGGTAGGCAGTGGTAGGCAGTGGTAGGCAGTGGTAGACAGTGGTAGATAGTGGTAGGCAGTGGTAGATAGTGGTAGGCAGTGGTAGATAGTGGTAGACAGTGGTAGATAGTGGTGGGCAGTGGTAGATAGTGGTAGACAGTGGTAGACTAGTAGACAGTGGCAGACAGTGGTAGGCAATGGTAGGCTAGTAGACAGTGGTAGGCAGTGGCAGACAGTGGTAGACAGTGGTAGGAAATGGTAGGCTAGTAGACAGTGGTAGGCAGTGGTAGGCTAGTAGACAGTGGTAGGCAAGTAGGCAGTGGTAGGCAGTGGTAGGCTAGTCGACAGTGGGAGACAGTGGTAGCCAGTGGTAGGCAATGGTAGCCAGTGGTAGGCAATGGTAGGATGGCAGACAGTGGTAGGATGGTAGACTGGTAGAGAGTGGTAGGCTGGTGTCTCAGAGTCTCTCTCTCTCTCTCTCTCTCTCTCTCTCTCTCTCTCTCTCTCTCTCTCTCTCTCTCTCTCTCTCTCTCTCTCTCTCTCTCTCTCTCTCTCATCATCATCATCATGGACTCTGGACTTCAATGTAAATGAGCATCCTGCCACTCTATGTTGCTGGGCGGATTCCTCCCTCCCCTCCCCCTCTCAGTCTGTAACAGAGAGAGATAACTATTTGCACATAATATGACATTTGTCTTTATTATTTTTGGAACTTTTGTGAGTGATGTTTCCTGTTCATTTGTATTGTTTATTTCACTTCTGTATATTATATACCTCACTTGCTTTGGCAATGTTAACATGTGTTTCTCATGCCAATAAAGCCTTTTGAATTGAATTGATAGAGAGAGGAAGGGAGAGAGAAAGAGAAATGTTCAGAGAGGGTGAGAGAGAGAGAGGTTCAGGGATAGAGAGCGGGTGAGGAAGAGAGAGAGGGAGGGAGAGAGAGGTTCAGAGAGAGAGGGTGAGGGAAGGAGAGAGAGGGTGAGAGTGAGAGAGGGCGAGAGAGAGAGAGGGTGAGAGTGAGAGAGCGAGAGAGAGACCTCTTTACTCTACAGCCACCCAGCCAGTCAGGCAGGCAGGTGAACCAGAGACCCAGTGTAGTGTAGTCCAGGGTTACAGACCCAGTGTAGTGTAGTCCAGGGTTACAGACCCAGTGTAGTGTAGTCCATGGTTACAGACCCAGTGTAGTGTAGTCCAGGGTTACAGACCCAGTGTAGTGTAGTCCAGGATTACAGACCCAGTGTAGTGTAGTCCAGGGTTACAGACCCAGTGTAGTGTAGTCCAGGGTTACAGACCCAGTGTAGTGTAGTCCCGGGTTACAGACCCAGTGTGGTGTAGTCCAGGGTTACAGACCCAGTGTAGTGTAGTCCAGGGTTACAGACCCAGTGTAGTGTAGTCCCGGGTTACAGACCCAGTGTAGTGTAGTCCCGGGTTACAGACCCAGTGTAGTGTAGTCCAGGGTTATAGACCCAGTGTGGTGTAGTCCAGGGTTACAGACCCAGTGTAGTGTAGTCCAGGGTTACAGACCCAGTGTGGTGTAGTCCAGGGTTACAGACCCAGTGTAGTGTAGTCCAGGGTTACAGACCCAGTGTAGTGTAGTCCCGGGTTACAGACCCAGTGTAGTGTAGTCCCGGGTTACAGACCCAGTGTAGTGTAGTCCCGGGTTACAGACCCAGTGTAGTGTAGTCCCGGGTTACAGACCCAGTGTAGTGTAGTCCAGGGTTACAGACCCAGTGTGGTGTAGTCCAGGGTTACAGACCCAGTGTAGTGTAGTCCAGGGTTACAGACCCAGTGTGGTGTAGTCCAGGGTTACAGACCCAGTGTAGTGTAGTCCAGGGTTACAGACCCAGTGTAGTGTAGTCCAGGGTGACAGACCCAGTGTAGTGTAGTCCAGGGTTACAGACCCAGTGTAGTGTAGTCCAGGGTGACAGACCCAGTGTAGTGTAGTCCAGGGTTACAGACCCAGTGTAGTGTAGTCCAGGGTGACAGACCCAGTGTAGTGTAGTCCAGGGTTACAGACCCAGTGTAGTGTAGTCCAGGGTAACAGACCCAGTGTAGTGTAGTCCAGGGTAACAGACCCAGTGTAGTGTAGTCCCGGGTTACAGACCCAGTGTAGTGTAGTCCAGGGTTACAGACCCAGTGTAGTGTAGTCCTGGGTTACAGACCCAGTGTAGTGTAGTCCAGGGTAACAGACCCAGTGTAGTGTAGTCCAGGGTTACAGACCCAGTGTAGTGTAGTCCAGGGTTACAGACCCAGTGTAGTGTAGTCCAGGGTTACAGACACAGTGTAGTGTAGTCCAGGGTTACAGACCCAGTCAGGACTGGGGACAATGGGGACAGACTATCCAGACAGTCAGGACTGGGGACAATGGGGACAGACAACCCAGCCAGTCAGAGCCAGGCTATCCATTCAGTCAGAGCCAGGGACAATAGGGACAGGCTATCCATTCAGTCAGAGCCAGGGACAATAGGGACAGGCTATCCATTCAGTCAGAGCCAGGGACAATAGGGACAGGCTATCCATTCAGTCAGAGCCAGGGACAATAGGGACAGGCTATCCATTCAGTCAGAGCCAGGGACAATAGGGACAGGCTATCCATTCAGTCAGAGCCAGGGACAATAGGGACAGGCTATCCATTCAGTCAGAGCCAGGGACAATAGGGACAGGCTATCCATTCAGTTAGAGCCAGGGACAATAGGGACAGGCTATCCATTCAGTCAGAGCCAGGGACAATAGGGACAGGCTATCCATTCAGTCAGAGCCAGGGACAATAGGGACAGGCTATCCATTCAGTCAGAGCCAGGGACAATAGGGACAAGCTATCCATTCAGTCAGAGCCAGGGACAATAGGGACAGGCTATCCATTCAGTCAGAGCCAGGGACAATAGGGACAGACTATCCATTCAGTCAGAGCCAGGGACAATAGGGACAGACTATCCAGCCTGAAATGGCAACCTATTCCCGATATAATGCACTACTGTTAGTGGTGTGGCTAGCCTGGCCTGTGTGCAGTGGTGGCAGAGTGTCTGGTATGCTTTGGTTGCCTGGCCTTTGTCGTTCCCACTCCCCACTTAGACAGGACGAGGCTATAGGCACACTGACTGGACGGATCCTAGCTAGCCAGTCAGAGGTCATAGCATGTGCATTAAAGCTGCCTGAGGCTGGTAAACACAGATTCACCATATTCAGTTCACGTATCTCTCCCTCTCTCTCTCCCTTTCCCTCTCTTCTCTCCAGGCAATCAATTCAATTCAATTTAAGGTCTTCATTAGCATGGGGAAACACATGTTAACATTGCCAAAGCAAGTGGAGTAGATAATAAACAAAAGTGAAATCAACAATACAAATGAACAGTAAAACATTACATTCACAGAGATAATATTATGTCTATATACAGTGTTGTAGCGCTCTCTCTCTCTCTCTCTCGCTCTCTCTCTCTCCAGGCTCTCTCTCCAGGCTCTCTCTCCAGGCTCTCTCTCCAGGCTCTCTCTCTCTCCAGGCTCTCTCTCTCTCCAGGCTCTCTCTCTCTCTCCAGGCTCTCTCTCTCTCTCCAGGCTCTCCAGGCTCTCTCTCTCTCCAGGCTCTCTCTCTCTCCAGGCTCTCTCTCTCTCCAGGCTCTCTCTCTCTCCAGGCTTTCTCTCTCTCATTATAGACATACTCTCTCTTCTCTCCAGGCTCTCTCTCTCTCTCTCTCTCTCTCTCTCTCTCTCTCTCGCTCTCTCTCGCTCTCTCTCTCTCCAGGCTCTCTCTCATTATAGACATACTCTCTCTTCTCTCCAGGCTCTCTCTCTCTCTCGCTCTCTCTCCAGGCTCTCTCTCCAGGCTTTCTCTCTCTCTCTCATTATAGACATACTCTCTCTTCTCTCCAGGCTCTCTCTCTCTCTCTCATTATAGACAGACTCTCTCTTCTCTCCAGACTCTCTCTCTCTCTCTCTCTCTCTCTCTCTCTCTCTCTCTCTTCTCTCCATAGACAGACTCTCTTCTCTCCAGGCTCTCTCTCTCTCTCTCATTATAGACATACTCTCTCTTCTCTCCAGGCTCTCTCTCTCTCTCATTATAGACAGACTCTTTCTTCTCTCCAGGCTCTCTCTCTCTCTCTCTCTCTCTCTCTCTCTCATTATAGACAGACTCTCTCTTCTCTCCAGGCTCTCTCTCTCTCATTATAGACAGACTCTCTCTTATCTCCAGACTCTCTCTTCTCTCCAGACTCTCTCTTCTCTCCAGACTCTCTCTTCTCTCCAGACTCTCTCTTCTCTTCAGACTCTCTCTTCTCTTCAGACTCTCTCTTCTCTTCAGACTCTCTCTTCTCTTCAGACTCTCTCTTTTCTCCAGTCTCTCTCTCTCTCCAGTCTTTCTCTCTGTCTTCTCTCCAGTCTTTCTCTCTGTCTTCTCTCCAGTCTCTCTCTCTCTCTCTCTAACAACATACTCTGACAACTCTTATAGAGTGTGCCTCCTGGGGGGAACACAGTGCATTACATTACTAACTGGCTTTTAGTTAGCATTAGCATTAGCATTAAGAAATAGCTTCCTTAACAAGCCTAAATCCTTGATCACCTACTACTGTGAATATGGATGAAAGAGTATTGTACATATTACCTATTAACACACGGCTCATTCAGTCTAAATAAAAGTGTCAGTGTGATGTGCAAGTGGTGTATGGGTGTGTCTGCACGTGAACCAGGAAGTGTGTGCTGTGTATATTCATGGGTTATTCTGAAGCTCGGGAAGACAGGAAAGGCTTAAGGCTGGTTGACTTGGCCCAGTCCAGTGGGGAGAGAACCAGTAGGAAGGACTATTTTCACCCTCCGCTCCACAGCGTGTCCAGCATGTCACAGGGCTGCTGTTATGGAGACAACGAAAGAGCTGGGGGGGGGGGGGGTCAGCCATGATAGTGTTCCACGCCCCTACATGTTTAAGGTATCAGTGTTCCACGCCCCTACATGTTTAAGGTATCAGTGTTCCATGCCCCTACATGTTTAAGGTATCTGTGTTCCACGCCCCTACATGTTTAAGGTATCTGTGTTCCACGCCCCTACATGTTTAAGGTATCAGTGTTCCACACCTCTACATGTTTAAGGTATCTGTGTTCCACTACATGTTTAAGGTATCAGTGTTCCACGCCCCTACATGTTTAAGGTATCAGTGTTCCACGCCCCTACATGTTTAAGGTATCTGTGTTCCACGCCCCTACATGTTTAAGGTATCTGTGTTCCACGCCCCTACATGTTTAAGGTATCAGTGTTCCACGCCTCTACATGTTTAAGGTATCTGTGTTCCACTACATGTTTAAGGTATCAGTGTTCCACGCCCCTACATGTTTAAGGTATCAGTGTTCCACGCCCCTACATGTTTAAGGTATCTGTGTTCCACCCCCCTACATGTTTAAGGTATCAGTGTTCCCCTACATGTTTAAGGTATCAGTGTTCCACGCCCCTACATGTTTAAGGTATCTGTGTTCCTCTACATGTTTAAGGTATAAGTGTTCCTCTACATGTTTAAGGTATCAGTGTTCCACACCCCTACATGTTTAATTTACATTTACATGAACACTGACTGGGGAGGGTGAGGTCACTATAGACAACAGACTGGGGAGGGTGAGATCCCTATAGACATCAGACTGGGGAGGGTGAGGTCACTATAGACAACAGCCTGGGGAGGGTGAGGAGGGTGAGGTCACTATAGACAACAGACTGGGGAGGGTGAGGTCACTATAGACAACAGACTGGGGAGGGTGAGGTCACTATAGACAACAGACTGGGGAGGGTGAGGTCACTATAGACAACAGACTGGGGAGGGTGAGGTCACTATAGACAACAGACTGGGGAGGGTGAGGTCACTATAGACAACAGACTGGGGAGGGTGAGGTCACTATAGACAACAGACTGGGGAGGGTGAGGAGGGTGAGGTCACTATAGACAACAGACTGGGGAGGGTGAGGTCACTATAGACATCAGACTGGGGAGGGTGAGGTCACTATAGACAACAGACTGGGGAGGGTGAGGTCATTATAGACAACAGACTGGGGAGGGTGAGGTCACTATAGACAACAGACTGGGGAGGGTGAGGTCATTATAGACAACAGACTGGGGAGGGTGAGGAGGGTGAGGTCACTATAGACAACAGACTGGGGAGGGTGAGGAGGGTGAGGTCACTATAGACAACAGACTGGGGAGGGTGAGGTCATTATAGACAACAGACTGGGGAGGGTGAGGTCACTATAGACAACAGACTGGGGAGGGTGAGGAGGGTGAGGTCACTATAGACATCAGACTGGGGAGGGTGAGGAGGGTGAGGTCATTATAGACAACAGACTGGGGAGGGTGAGGTCACTATAGACAACAGACTGGGGAGGGTGAGGAGGGTGAGGTCATTATAGACAACAGACTGGGGAGGGTGAGGTCACTATAGACAACAGACTGGGGAGGGTGAGGTCACTATAGACAACAGACTGGGGAGGGTGAGGTCACTATAGACATCAGACTGGGGAGGGTGAGGTCACTATAGACATCAGACTGGGGAGGGTGAGGTCACTATAGACAACAGACTGGGGGGGGTGAGGAGGGTGAGGTCACTATAGACAACAGACTGGGGAGGGTGAGGTCACTATAGACAACAGACTGGGGAGGGGTGAGGTCACTATAGACAACAGACTGGGGAGGGTGAGGTCACTATAGACAACAGACTGGGGAGGGTGAGGTCACTATAGACAACAGACTGGGGAGGGTGAGGTCACTATAGACAACAGACTGGGGAGGGTGAGGTCACTATAGACAACAGACTGGGGTGGGTGAGGAGGGTGAGGTCACTATAGACATCAGACTGGGGAGGGTGAGGAGGGTGAGGTCATTATAGACAACAGACTGGGGAGGGTGAGGTCACTATAGACAACAGACTGGGGAGGGTGAGGAGGGTGAGGTCATTATAGACAACAGACTGGGGAGGGTGAGGTCACTATAGACAACAGACTGGGGAGGGTGAGGTCACTATAGACAACAGACTGGGGAGGGTGAGGTCACTATAGACATCAGACTGGGGAGGGTGAGGTCACTATAGACATCAGACTGGGGAGGGTGAGGTCACTATAGACAACAGACTGGGGGGGGTGAGGAGGGTGAGGTCACTATAGACAACAGACTGGGGAGGGTGAGGTCACTATAGACAACAGACTGGGGAGGGTGAGGTCACTATAGACAACAGACTGGGGAGGGTGAGGTCACTATAGACAACAGACTGGGGAGGGTGAGGTCACTATAGACAACAGACTGGGGAGGGTGAGGTCACTATAGACAACAGACTGGGGTGGGTGAGGAGGGTGAGGTCACTATAGACAACAGACTGGGGAGGGTGAGGTCACTATAGACATCAGACTGGGGAGGGTGAGGAGGGTGAGGTCACTATAGACAACAGACTGGGGAGGGTGAGGTCACTATAGACAACAGACTGGGGAGGGTGAGGAGGGTGAGGTCACTATAGACATCAGACTGGGGAGGGTGAGGAGGGTGAGGTCATTATAGACAACAGACTGGGGAGGGTGAGGTCACTATAGACAACAGACTGGGGAGGGTGAGGAGGGTGAGGTCATTATAGACAACAGACTGGGAGGGTGAGGTCACTATAGACAACAGACTGGGGAGGGTGAGGTCACTATAGACAACAGACTGGGGAGGGTGAGGTCACTATAGACATCAGACTGGGGAGGGTGAGGTCACTATAGACATCAGACTGGGGAGGGTGAGGTCACTATAGACAACAGACTGGGGGGGGTGAGGAGGGTGAGGTCACTATAGACAACAGACTGGGGAGGGTAAGGTCACTATAGACAACAGACTGGGGAGGGTGAGGTCACTATAGACAACAGACTGGGGAGGGTGAGGTCACTATAGACAACAGACTGGGGAGGGTGAGGTCACTATAGACAACAGACTGGGGAGGGTGAGGTCACTATAGACAACAGACTGGGGAGGGTGAGGTCACTATAGACAACAGACTGGGGTGGGTGAGGAGGGTGAGGTCACTATAGACATCAGACTGGGGAGGGTGAGGTCACTATAGACAACAGACTGGGGAGGGTGAGGTCACTATAGACAACAGACTGGGGAGGGTGAGGTCACTATAGACAACAGACTGGGGAGGGTGAGGTCACTATAGACAACAGACTGGGGAGGGTGAGGTCACTATAGACAACAGACTGGGGTGGGTGAGGAGGGTGAGGTCATTATAGACAACAGACTGGGGAGGGTGAGGTCACTATAGACAACAGACTGGGGAGGGTGAGGAGGGTGAGGTCATTATAGACAACAGACTGGGGAGGGTGAGGTCACTATAGACAACAGACTGGGGAGGGTGAGGTCACTATAGACAACAGACTGGGGAGGGTGAGGTCACTATAGACATCAGACTGGGGAGGGTGAGGTCACTATAGACATCAGACTGGGGAGGGTGAGGTCACTATAGACAACAGACTGGGGGGGGTGAGGAGGGTGAGGTCACTATAGACAACAGACTGGGGAGGGTAAGGTCACTATAGACAACAGACTGGGGAGGGTGAGGTCACTATAGACAACAGACTGGGGAGGGTGAGGTCACTATAGACAACAGACTGGGGAGGGTGAGGTCACTATAGACAACAGACTGGGGAGGGTGAGGAGGGTGAGGTCACTATAGACATCAGACTGGGGAGGGTGAGGTCATTATAGACATCAGGCTGGGGAGGGTGAGGTCATTATATCAAATCAAATCAAATTTATTTATATAGCCCTTCGTACATCAGCTGATATCTCAAAGTGCTGTACAGAAACCCAGCCTAAAACCCCAAACAGCAAACAATGCAGGTGTAAAAGCACGGTGGCTAGGAAAAACTCCCTAGAAAGGCCAAAACCTAGGAAGAAACCTAGAGAGGAACCAGGCTATGTGGGGTGGCCAGTCCTCTTCTGGCTGTGCCGGGTAGAGATTATAACAGAACATGACCAAGATGTTCAAATGTTCATAAATGACCAGCATGGTCGAATAATAATAAGGCAGAACAGTTGAAACTGGAGCAGCAGCACAGTCAGGTGGACTGATTATAGACATCAGACTGGGAAGGGTGAGGAGGGTGAGGTCATTATAGACATCAGACTGGGGAGGGTGAGGTCATTATAGACAACAGACTGGGGAGGGTGAGGAGGGTGAGGTCATTATAGACAACAGACTGGGGAGGGTGAGGAGGGTGAGGTCATTATAGACAACAGACTGGGGAGGGTGAGGTCATTATAGACATCAGACTGGGGAGGGTGAGGAGGGTGAGGTCACTATAGACAACAGACTGGGGAGGGTGAGGTCATTATAGACAACAGACTGGGGAGGGTGAGGTCACTATAGATCTCAGACTGGGGAGGGTGAGGTCATTATAGACAACAGACTGGGGAGGGTGAGGTCACTATAGACAACAGACTGGGGAGGGTGAGGAGGGTGAGGTCATTATAGACAACAGACTGGGGAGGGTGAGGAGGGTGAGGTCATTATAGACAACAGACTGGGGAGGGTGAGGTCATTATAGACATCAGACTGGGGAGGGTGAGGAGGGTGAGGTCATTATAGACATCAGACTGGGGAGGGTGAGGTCACTATAGACAACAGACTGGGGAGGGTGAGGAGGGTGAGGTCACTATAGACAACAGACTGGGGAGGGTGAGGTCACTATAGACAACAGACTGGGGAGGGTGAGGTCATTATAGACATCAGACTGGGGAGGGTGAGGTCATTATAGACATCAGCTTGGGGAGGGTGAGGAGGGTGAGGTCACTATAGACATCAGACTGGGGAGGGTGAGGAGGGTGAGGTCATTATAGACAACAGACTGGGGAGGGTGAGGAGGGTGAGGTCACTATAGACATCAGACTGGGGAGGGTGAGGAGGGTGAGGTCATTATAGACAACAGACTGGGGAGGGTGAGGTCACTATAGACATCAGACTGGGGAGGGTGAGGTCACTATAGACATCAGACTGGGGAGGGTGAGGTCATTATAGACATCAGACTGGGGAGGGTGAGGTCATTATAGACATCAGCTTGGGGAGGGTGAGGAGGGTGAGGTCACTATAGACATCAGACTGGGGAGGGTGAGGAGGGTGAGGTCATTATAGACAACAGACTGGGGAGGGTGAGGAGGGTGAGGTCACTATAGACATCAGACTGGGAGGGTGAGGTCACTATAGACATCAGACTGGGGAGGGTGAGGTCATTATAGACAACAGACTGGGGAGGGTGAGGTCACTATAGACAACAGACTGGGGAGGGTGAGGTCACTATAGACAACAGACTGGGGAGGGTGAGGAGGGTGAGGTCATTATAGACATCAGACTGGGGAGGGTGAGGTCACTATAGACATCAGACTGGGGAGGGTGAGGTCATTATAGACAACAGACTGGGGAGGGTGAGGAGGGTGAGGTCACTATAGACATCAGACTGGGGAGGGTGAGGAGGGTGAGGTCACTATAGACATCAGACTGGGGAGGGTGAGGAGGGTGAGGTCACTATAGACATCAGACTGGGGAGGGTGAGGAGGGTGAGGTCATTATAGACAACAGACTGGGGAGGGTGAGGTCACTATAGACATCAGACTGGGGAGGGTGAGGTCATTATAGACAACAGACTGGGGAGGGTGAGGTCATTATAGACATCAGACTGGGGAGAGTGAGGAGGGTGAGGTCACTATAGACATCAGACTGGGGAGGGTGAGGAGGGTGAGGTCATTATAGACAACAGACTGGGGAGGGTGAGGTCACTATAGACATCAGACTGGGGAGGGTGAGGTCATTATAGACAACAGACTGGGGAGGGTGAGGTCATTATAGACATCAGATTGGGGAGGGTGAGGTCACTATAGACATCAGACTGGGGAGGGTGAGGAGGGTGAGGTCATTATAGACATCAGACTGGGGAGGGTGAGGAGGGTGAGGTCACTATAGACAACAGACTGGGAAGGGTGAGGTCACTATAGACATCAGACTGGGGAGGGTGAGGTCACTATAGACATCAGACTGGGGAGGGTGAGGTCACTATAGACATCAGACTGGGGAGGGTGAGGTCACTATAGACATCAGACTGGGGAGGGTGAGGTCACTATAGACATCAGACTGGGGAGGGTGAGGAGGGTGAGGTCACTATAGACAACAGACTGGGGAGGGTGAGGTCACTATAGACATCAGACTGGGGAGGGTGAGGAGGGTGAGGTCATTATAGACAACAGACTGGGGAGGGTGAGGTCATTATAGACATCAGACTGGGGAGGGTGAGGTCACTATAGACATCAGACTGGGGAGGGTGAGGTCACTATAGACATCAGACTGGGGAGGGTGAGGTCACTATAGACATCAGACTGGGGAGGGTGAGGTCACTATAGACAACAGACTGGGGAGGGTGAGGTCATTATAGACATCAGACTGGGGAGAGTGAGGAGGGTGAGGTCACTATAGACATCAGACTGGGGAGGGTGAGGAGGGTGAGGTCATTATAGACATCAGGCTGGGGAGGGTGAGGTCATTATAGACATCAGACTGGGAAGGGTGAGGAGGGTGAGGTCATTATAGACATCAGACTGGGGAGGGTGAGGTCATTATAGACAACAGACTGGGGAGGGTGAGGAGGGTGAGGTCATTATAGACAACAGACTGGGGAGGGTGAGGAGGGTGAGGTCATTATAGACAACAGACTGGGGAGGGTGAGGTCATTATAGACATCAGACTGGGGAGGGTGAGGTCACTATAGACAACAGACTGGGGAGGGTGAGGTCATTATAGACAACAGACTGGGGAGGGTGAGGTCACTATAGATCTCAGACTGGGGAGGGTGAGGTCATTATAGACAACAGACTGGGGAGGGTGAGGTCACTATAGACAACAGACTGGGGAGGGTGAGGAGGGTGAGGTCATTATAGACAACAGACTGGGGAGGGTGAGGAGGGTGAGGTCATTATAGACAACAGACTGGGGAGGGTGAGGTCATTATAGACATCAGACTGGGGAGGGTGAGGAGGGTGAGGTCATTATAGACATCAGACTGGGGAGGGTGAGGTCACTATAGACAACAGACTGGGGAGGGTGAGGAGGGTGAGGTCACTATAGACAACAGACTGGGGAGGGTGAGGTCACTATAGACAACAGACTGGGGAGGGTGAGGTCATTATAGACATCAGACTGGGGAGGGTGAGGTCATTATAGACATCAGCTTGGGGAGGGTGAGGAGGGTGAGGTCACTATAGACATCAGACTGGGGAGGGTGAGGAGGGTGAGGTCATTATAGACAACAGACTGGGGAGGGTGAGGAGGGTGAGGTCACTATAGACATCAGACTGGGGAGGGTGAGGAGGGTGAGGTCATTATAGACAACAGACTGGGGAGGGTGAGGAGGGTGAGGTCACTATAGACATCAGACTGGGGAGGGTGAGGTCACTATAGACATCAGACTGGGGAGGGTGAGGTCATTATAGACATCAGACTGGGGAGGTTGAGGTCATTATAGACATCAGCTTGGGGAGGGTGAGGAGGGTGAGGTCACTATAGACATCAGACTGGGGAGGGTGAGGAGGGTGAGGTCATTATAGACAACAGACTGGGGAGGGTGAGGAGGGTGAGGTCACTATAGACATCAGACTGGGGAGGGTGAGGTCACTATAGACATCAGACTGGGGAGGGTGAGGTCATTATAGACAACAGACTGGGGAGGGTGAGGTCACTATAGACAACAGACTGGGGAGGGTGAGGTCACTATAGACAACAGACTGGGGAGGGTGAGGAGGGTGAGGTCATTATAGACATCAGACTGGGGAGGGTGAGGTCACTATAGACATCAGACTGGGGAGGGTGAGGTCACTATAGACAACAGACTGGGGAGGGTGAGGAGGGTGAGGTCACTATAGACAACAGACTGGGGAGGGTGAGGTCACTATAGACAACAGACTGGGGAGGGTGAGGTCATTATAGACATCAGACTGGGGAGGGTGAGGTCATTATAGACATCAGCTTGGGGAGGGTGAGGAGGGTGAGGTCACTATAGACATCAGACTGGGGAGGGTGAGGAGGGTGAGGTCATTATAGACAACAGACTGGGGAGGGTGAGGAGGGTGAGGTCACTATAGACATCAGACTGGGGAGGGTGAGGAGGGTGAGGTCATTATAGACAACAGACTGGGGAGGGTGAGGTCACTATAGACATCAGACTGGGGAGGGTGAGGTCACTATAGACATCAGACTGGGGAGGGTGAGGTCATTATAGACATCAGACTGGGGAGGGTGAGGTCATTATAGACATCAGCTTGGGGAGGGTGAGGAGGGTGAGATCACTATAGACATCAGACTGGGGAGGGTGAGGAGGGTGAGGTCATTATAGACAACAGACTGGGGAGGGTGAGGAGGGTGAGGTCACTATAGACATCAGACTGGGGAGGGTGAGGTCACTATAGACATCAGACTGGGGAGGGTGAGGTCATTATAGACAACAGACTGGGGAGGGTGAGGTCACTATAGACAACAGACTGGGGAGGGTGAGGTCACTATAGACAACAGACTGGGGAGGGTGAGGAGGGTGAGGTCACTATAGACAACAGACTGGGGAGGGTGAGGAGGGTGAGGTCACTATAGACAACAGACTGGGGAGGGTGAGGAGGGTGAGGTCACTATAGACAACAGACTGTGGAGGGTGAGGAGGGTGAGGTCATTATAGACATCAGACTGGGGAGGGTGAGGTCACTATAGACATCAGACTGGGGAGGGTGAGGTCATTATAGACAACAGACTGGGGAGGGTGAGGAGGGTGAGGTCACTATAGACATCAGACTGGGGAGGGTGAGGAGGGTGAGGTCACTATAGACATCAGACTGGGGAGGGTGAGGAGGGTGAGGTCACTATAGACATCAGACTGGGGAGGGTGAGGAGGGTGAGGTCATTATAGACAACAGACTGGGGAGGGTGAGGTCACTATAGACATCAGACTGGGGAGGGTGAGGTCATTATAGACAACAGACTGGGGAGGGTGAGGTCATTATAGACATCAGACTGGGGAGAGTGAGGAGGGTGAGGTCACTATAGACATCAGACTGGGGAGGGTGAGGAGGGTGAGGTCATTATAGACAACAGACTGGGGAGGGTGAGGTCACTATAGACATCAGACTGGGGAGGGTGAGGTCATTATAGACAACAGACTGGGGAGGGTGAGGTCATTATAGACATCAGATTGGGGAGGGTGAGGAGGGTGAGGTCACTATAGACATCAGACTGGGGAGGGTGAGGAGGGTGAGGTCATTATAGACATCAGACTGGGGAGGGTGAGGAGGGTGAGGTCACTATAGAAAACAGACTGGGGAGGGTGAGGTCACTATAGACATCAGACTGGGGAGGGTGAGGTCACTATAGACATCAGACTGGGGAGGGTGAGGTCACTATAGACATCAGACTGGGGAGGGTGAGGTCATTATAGACATCAGACTGGGGAGGGTGAGGAGGGTGAGGTCATTATAGACAACAGACTGGGGAGGGTGGGAGGGTGAGGTCATTATAGACAACAGACTGGGGAGGGTGAGGTCATTATAGACATCAGACTGGGGAGGGTGAGGAGGGTGAGGTCATTATAGACATCAGACTGGGGAGGGTGAGGTCACTATAGACAACAGACTGGGGAGGGTGAGGAGGGTGAGGTCACTATAGACAACAGACTGGGGAGGGTGAGGTCACTATAGACAACAGACTGGGGAGGGTGAGGTCATTATAGACATCAGACTGGGGAGGGTGAGGTCATTATAGACATCAGCTTGGGGAGGGTGAGGAGGGTGAGGTCACTATAGACATCAGACTGGGGAGGGTGAGGAGGGTGAGGTCATTATAGACAACAGACTGGGGAGGGTGAGGAGGGTGAGGTCACTATAGACATCAGACTGGGGAGGGTGAGGAGGGTGAGGTCATTATAGACAACAGACTGGGGAGGGTGAGGTCACTATAGACATCAGACTGGGGAGGGTGAGGTCACTATAGACATCAGACTGGGGAGGGTGAGGTCATTATAGACATCAGACTGGGGAGGGTGAGGTCATTATAGACATCAGCTTGGGGAGGGTGAGGAGGGTGAGGTCACTATAGACATCAGACTGGGGAGGGTGAGGAGGGTGAGGTCATTATAGACAACAGACAGGTCACAGACATCAGACTGGGGAGGGTGAGGTCACTATAGACATCAGACTGGGGAGGGTGAGGTCATTATAGACAACAGACTGGGGAGGGTGAGGTCACTATAGACAACAGACTGGGGAGGGTGAGGAGGGTGAGGTCATTATAGACAACAGACTGGGGAGGGTGAGGAGGGTGAGGTCATTATAGACAACAGACTGGGGAGGGTGAGGTCATTATAGACATCAGACTGGGGAGGGTGAGGAGGGTGAGGTCATTATAGACATCAGACTGGGGAGGGTGAGGTCACTATAGACAACAGACTGGGGAGGGTGAGGAGGGTGAGGTCACTATAGACAACAGACTGGGGAGGGTGAGGTCACTATAGACAACAGACTGGGGAGGGTGAGGTCATTATAGACATCAGACTGGGGAGGGTGAGGTCATTATAGACATCAGCTTGGGGAGGGTGAGGAGGGTGAGGTCACTATAGACATCAGACTGGGGAGGGTGAGGAGGGTGAGGTCATTATAGACAACAGACTGGGGAGGGTGAGGAGGGTGAGGTCACTATAGACATCAGACTGGGGAGGGTGAGGAGGGTGAGGTCATTATAGACAACAGACTGGGGAGGGTGAGGTCACTATAGACATCAGACTGGGGAGGGTGAGGTCACTATAGACATCAGACTGGGGAGGGTGAGGTCATTATAGACATCAGACTGGGGAGGGTGAGGTCATTATAGACATCAGCTTGGGGAGGGTGAGGAGGGTGAGATCACTATAGACATCAGACTGGGGAGGGTGAGGAGGGTGAGGTCATTATAGACAACAGACTGGGGAGGGTGAGGAGGGTGAGGTCACTATAGACATCAGACTGGGGAGGGTGAGGTCACTATAGACATCAGACTGGGGAGGGTGAGGTCATTATAGACAACAGACTGGGGAGGGTGAGGTCACTATAGACAACAGACTGGGGAGGGTGAGGTCACTATAGACAACAGACTGGGGAGGGTGAGGAGGGTGAGGTCACTATAGACAACAGACTGGGGAGGGTGAGGAGGGTGAGGTCACTATAGACAACAGACTGGGGAGGGTGAGGAGGGTGAGGTCACTATAGACAACAGACTGTGGAGGGTGAGGAGGGTGAGGTCATTATAGACATCAGACTGGGGAGGGTGAGGTCACTATAGACATCAGACTGGGGAGGGTGAGGTCATTATAGACAACAGACTGGGGAGGGTGAGGAGGGTGAGGTCACTATAGACATCAGACTGGGGAGGGTGAGGAGGGTGAGGTCACTATAGACATCAGACTGGGGAGGGTGAGGAGGGTGAGGTCACTATAGACATCAGACTGGGGAGGGTGAGGAGGGTGAGGTCATTATAGACAACAGACTGGGGAGGGTGAGGTCACTATAGACATCAGACTGGGGAGGGTGAGGTCATTATAGACAACAGACTGGGGAGGGTGAGGTCATTATAGACATCAGACTGGGGAGAGTGAGGAGGGTGAGGTCACTATAGACATCAGACTGGGGAGGGTGAGGAGGGTGAGGTCATTATAGACAACAGACTGGGGAGGGTGAGGTCACTATAGACATCAGACTGGGGAGGGTGAGGTCATTATAGACAACAGACTGGGGAGGGTGAGGTCATTATAGACATCAGATTGGGGAGGGTGAGGAGGGTGAGGTCACTATAGACATCAGACTGGGGAGGGTGAGGAGGGTGAGGTCATTATAGACATCAGACTGGGGAGGGTGAGGAGGGTGAGGTCACTATAGACAACAGACTGGGGAGGGTGAGGTCACTATAGACATCAGACTGGGGAGGGTGAGGTCACTATAGACATCAGACTGGGGAGGGTGAGGTCACTATAGACATCAGACTGGGGAGGGTGAGGTCACTATAGACATCAGACTGGGGAGGGTGAGGAGGGTGAGGTCATTATAGACATCAGACTGGGGAGGGTGAGGAGGGTGAGGTCACTATAGACAACAGACTGGGGAGGGTGAGGTCACTATAGACATCAGACTGGGGAGGGTGAGGTCACTATAGACATCAGACTGGGGAGGGTGAGGTCACTATAGACATCAGACTGGGGAGGGTGAGGTCACTATAGACATCAGACTGGGGAGGGTGAGGTCACTATAGACATCAGACTGGGGAGGGTGAGGAGGGTGAGGTCACTATAGACAACAGACTGGGGAGGGTGAGGAGGGTGAGGTCACTATAGACAACAGACTGGGGAGGGTGAGGTCACTATAGACAACAGACTGGGGAGGGTGAGGTCATTATAGACATCAGACTGGGGAGGGTGAGGTCATTATAGACATCAGCTTGGGGAGGGTGAGGAGGGTGAGGTCACTATAGACATCAGACTGGGGAGGGTGAGGAGGGTGAGGTCATTATAGACAACAGACTGGGGAGGGTGAGGAGGGTGAGGTCACTATAGACATCAGACTGGGGAGGGTGAGGAGGGTGAGGTCATTATAGACAACAGACTGGGGAGGGTGAGGAGGGTGAGGTCACTATAGACATCAGACTGGGGAGGGTGAGGTCACTATAGACATCAGACTGGGGAGGGTGAGGTCATTATAGACATCAGACTGGGGAGGTTGAGGTCATTATAGACATCAGCTTGGGGAGGGTGAGGAGGGTGAGGTCACTATAGACATCAGACTGGGGAGGGTGAGGAGGGTGAGGTCATTATAGACAACAGACTGGGGAGGGTGAGGAGGGTGAGGTCACTATAGACATCAGACTGGGGAGGGTGAGGTCACTATAGACATCAGACTGGGGGAGGGTGAGGTCATTATAGACAACAGACTGGGGAGGGTGAGGTCACTATAGACAACAGACTGGGGAGGGTGAGGTCACTATAGACAACAGACTGGGGAGGGTGAGGAGGGTGAGGTCATTATAGACATCAGACTGGGGAGGGTGAGGTCACTATAGACATCAGACTGGGGAGGTGAGGTCACTATAGACAACAGACTGGGGAGGGTGAGGAGGGTGAGGTCACTATAGACAACAGACTGGGGAGGGTGAGGTCACTATAGACAACAGACTGGGGAGGGTGAGGTCATTATAGACATCAGACTGGGGAGGGTGAGGTCATTATAGACATCAGCTTGGGGAGGGTGAGGAGGGTGAGGTCACTATAGACATCAGACTGGGGAGGGTGAGGAGGGTGAGGTCATTATAGACAACAGACTGGGGAGGGTGAGGAGGGTGAGGTCACTATAGACATCAGACTGGGGAGGGTGAGGAGGGTGAGGTCATTATAGACAACAGACTGGGGAGGGTGAGGTCACTATAGACATCAGACTGGGGAGGGTGAGGTCACTATAGACATCAGACTGGGGAGGGTGAGGTCATTATAGACATCAGACTGGGGAGGGTGAGGTCATTATAGACATCAGCTTGGGGAGGGTGAGGAGGGTGAGATCACTATAGACATCAGACTGGGGAGGGTGAGGAGGGTGAGGTCATTATAGACAACAGACTGGGGAGGGTGAGGAGGGTGAGGTCACTATAGACATCAGACTGGGGAGGGTGAGGTCACTATAGACATCAGACTGGGGAGGGTGAGGTCATTATAGACAACAGACTGGGGAGGGTGAGGTCACTATAGACAACAGACTGGGGAGGGTGAGGTCACTATAGACAACAGACTGGGGAGGGTGAGGAGGGTGAGGTCACTATAGACAACAGACTGGGGAGGGTGAGGAGGGTGAGGTCACTATAGACAACAGACTGGGGAGGGTGAGGAGGGTGAGGTCACTATAGACAACAGACTGTGGAGGGTGAGGAGGGTGAGGTCATTATAGACATCAGACTGGGGAGGGTGAGGTCACTATAGACATCAGACTGGGGAGGGTGAGGTCATTATAGACAACAGACTGGGGAGGGTGAGGAGGGTGAGGTCACTATAGACATCAGACTGGGGAGGGTGAGGAGGGTGAGGTCACTATAGACATCAGACTGGGGAGGGTGAGGAGGGTGAGGTCACTATAGACATCAGACTGGGGAGGGTGAGGAGGGTGAGGTCATTATAGACAACAGACTGGGGAGGGTGAGGTCACTATAGACATCAGACTGGGGAGGGTGAGGTCATTATAGACAACAGACTGGGGAGGGTGAGGTCATTATAGACATCAGACTGGGGAGAGTGAGGAGGGTGAGGTCACTATAGACATCAGACTGGGGAGGGTGAGGAGGGTGAGGTCATTATAGACAACAGACTGGGGAGGGTGAGGTCACTATAGACATCAGACTGGGGAGGGTGAGGTCATTATAGACAACAGACTGGGGAGGGTGAGGTCATTATAGACATCAGATTGGGGAGGGTGAGGAGGGTGAGGTCACTATAGACATCAGACTGGGGAGGGTGAGGAGGGTGAGGTCATTATAGACATCAGACTGGGGAGGGTGAGGAGGGTGAGGTCACTATAGACAACAGACTGGGGAGGGTGAGGTCACTATAGACATCAGACTGGGGAGGGTGAGGTCACTATAGACATCAGACTGGGGAGGGTGAGGTCACTATAGACATCAGACTGGGGAGGGTGAGGTCATTATAGACATCAGACTGGGGAGGGTGAGGAGGGTGAGGTCATTATAGACAACAGACTGGGGAGGGTGAGGAGGGTGAGGTCATTATAGACAACAGACTGGGGAGGGTGAGGTCATTATAGACATCAGACTGGGGAGGGTGAGGAGGGTGAGGTCATTATAGACATCAGACTGGGGAGGGTGAGGTCACTATAGACAACAGACTGGGGAGGGTGAGGAGGGTGAGGTCACTATAGACAACAGACTGGGGAGGGTGAGGTCACTATAGACAACAGACTGGGGAGGGTGAGGTCATTATAGACATCAGACTGGGGAGGGTGAGGTCATTATAGACATCAGCTTGGGGAGGGTGAGGAGGGTGAGGTCACTATAGACATCAGACTGGGGAGGGTGAGGAGGGTGAGGTCATTATAGACAACAGACTGGGGAGGGTGAGGAGGGTGAGGTCACTATAGACATCAGACTGGGGAGGGTGAGGAGGGTGAGGTCATTATAGACAACAGACTGGGGAGGGTGAGGTCACTATAGACATCAGACTGGGGAGGGTGAGGTCACTATAGACATCAGACTGGGGAGGGTGAGGTCATTATAGACATCAGACTGGGGAGGGTGAGGTCATTATAGACATCAGCTTGGGGAGGGTGAGGAGGGTGAGGTCACTATAGACATCAGACTGGGGAGGGTGAGGAGGGTGAGGTCATTATAGACAACAGACTGGGGAGGGTGAGGAGGGTGAGGTCACTATAGACATCAGACTGGGGAGGGTGAGGTCACTATAGACATCAGACTGGGGAGGGTGAGGTCATTATAGACAACAGACTGGGGAGGGTGAGGTCACTATAGACAACAGACTGGGGAGGGTGAGGAGGGTGAGGTCATTATAGACAACAGACTGGGGAGGGTGAGGAGGGTGAGGTCATTATAGACAACAGACTGGGGAGGGTGAGGTCATTATAGACATCAGACTGGGGAGGGTGAGGAGGGTGAGGTCATTATAGACATCAGACTGGGGAGGGTGAGGTCACTATAGACAACAGACTGGGGAGGGTGAGGAGGGTGAGGTCACTATAGACAACAGACTGGGGAGGGTGAGGTCACTATAGACAACAGACTGGGGAGGGTGAGGTCATTATAGACATCAGACTGGGGAGGGTGAGGTCATTATAGACATCAGCTTGGGGAGGGTGAGGAGGGTGAGGTCACTATAGACATCAGACTGGGGAGGGTGAGGAGGGTGAGGTCATTATAGACAACAGACTGGGGAGGGTGAGGAGGGTGAGGTCACTATAGACATCAGACTGGGGAGGGTGAGGAGGGTGAGGTCATTATAGACAACAGACTGGGGAGGGTGAGGTCACTATAGACATCAGACTGGGGAGGGTGAGGTCACTATAGACATCAGACTGGGGAGGGTGAGGTCATTATAGACATCAGACTGGGGAGGGTGAGGTCATTATAGACATCAGCTTGGGGAGGGTGAGGAGGGTGAGATCACTATAGACATCAGACTGGGGAGGGTGAGGAGGGTGAGGTCATTATAGACAACAGACTGGGGAGGGTGAGGAGGGTGAGGTCACTATAGACATCAGACTGGGGAGGGTGAGGTCACTATAGACATCAGACTGGGGAGGGTGAGGTCATTATAGACAACAGACTGGGGAGGGTGAGGTCACTATAGACAACAGACTGGGGAGGGTGAGGTCACTATAGACAACAGACTGGGGAGGGTGAGGAGGGTGAGGTCACTATAGACAACAGACTGGGGAGGGTGAGGAGGGTGAGGTCACTATAGACAACAGACTGGGGAGGGTGAGGAGGGTGAGGTCACTATAGACAACAGACTGTGGAGGGTGAGGAGGGTGAGGTCATTATAGACATCAGACTGGGGAGGGTGAGGTCACTATAGACATCAGACTGGGGAGGGTGAGGTCATTATAGACAACAGACTGGGGAGGGTGAGGAGGGTGAGGTCACTATAGACATCAGACTGGGGAGGGTGAGGAGGGTGAGGTCACTATAGACATCAGACTGGGGAGGGTGAGGAGGGTGAGGTCACTATAGACATCAGACTGGGGAGGGTGAGGAGGGTGAGGTCATTATAGACAACAGACTGGGGAGGGTGAGGTCACTATAGACATCAGACTGGGGAGGGTGAGGTCATTATAGACAACAGACTGGGGAGGGTGAGGTCATTATAGACATCAGACTGGGGAGAGTGAGGAGGGTGAGGTCACTATAGACATCAGACTGGGGAGGGTGAGGAGGTGAGGTCATTATAGACAACAGACTGGGGAGGGTGAGGTCACTATAGACATCAGACTGGGGAGGGTGAGGTCATTATAGACAACAGACTGGGGAGGGTGAGGTCATTATAGACATCAGATTGGGGAGGGTGAGGAGGGTGAGGTCACTATAGACATCAGACTGGGGAGGGTGAGGAGGGTGAGGTCATTATAGACATCAGACTGGGGAGGGTGAGGAGGGTGAGGTCACTATAGACAACAGACTGGGGAGGGTGAGGTCACTATAGACATCAGACTGGGGAGGGTGAGGTCACTATAGACATCAGACTGGGGAGGGTGAGGTCACTATAGACATCAGACTGGGGAGGGTGAGGTCACTATAGACATCAGACTGGGGAGGGTGAGGAGGGTGAGGTCATTATAGACATCAGACTGGGGAGGGTGAGGAGGGTGAGGTCACTATAGACAACAGACTGGGGAGGGTGAGGTCACTATAGACATCAGACTGGGGAGGGTGAGGTCACTATAGACATCAGACTGGGGAGGGTGAGGTCACTATAGACATCAGACTGGGGAGGGTGAGGTCACTATAGACATCAGACTGGGGAGGGTGAGGTCACTATAGACATCAGACTGGGGAGGGTGAGGAGGGTGAGGTCACTATAGACAACAGACTGGGGAGGGTGAGGTCACTATAGACATCAGACTGGGGAGGGTGAGGAGGGTGAGGTCATTATAGACAACAGACTGGGGAGGGTGAGGTCATTATAGACATCAGACTGGGGAGGGTGAGGTCACTATAGACATCAGACTGGGGAGGGTGAGGTCACTATAGACATCAGACTGGGGAGGGTGAGGTCACTATAGACATCAGACTGGGGAGGGTGAGGAGGGTGAGGTCACTATAGACAACAGACTGGGGAGGGTGAGGTCATTATAGACAACAGACTGGGGAGGGTGAGGTCATTATAGACATCAGACTGGGGAGAGTGAGGAGGGTGAGGTCACTATAGACATCAGACTGGGGAGGGTGAGGTCATTATAGACAACAGACTGGGGAGGGTGAGGTCACTATAGACATCAGACTGGGGAGGGTGAGGTCATTATAGACAACAGACTGGGGAGGGTGAGGTCATTATAGACATCAGATTGGGGAGGGTGAGGAGGGTGAGGTCACTATAGACATCAGACTGGGGAGGGTGAGGAGGGTGAGGTCATTATAGACATCAGACTGGGGAGGGTGAGGAGGGTGAGGTCACTATAGACAACAGACTGGGGAGGGTGAGGTCACTATAGACATCAGACTGGGGAGGGTGAGGTCACTATAGACATCAGACTGGGGAGGGTGAGGTCACTATAGACATCAGACTGGGGAGGGTGAGGTCACTATAGACATCAGACTGGGGAGGGTGAGGTCACTATAGACATCAGACTGGGGAGGGTGAAGTCCCGTGCTTCTACACCTGCATTGCTTGCTGTTTGGGGTTTTAGGCTGGGTTTCTGTACAGCACTTTGTGACATCGGCTGATGTAAAAAGGGCTTTAGAAATACATTTGATTGATTGATTGATTGATCGATTGATTGCTATAGCAGCCACCCGTACTGTTTTTGGTACTGGCCATGTTCGAGAACATGAAAACCGTAATGCATTGTGGGTAAATTGTGACTGAGTGACTGATTTCTAAATAATAATGAGTAGTTATTTATGAAGCAAGGTGATTTGTCTATCAGTCCATCTCAACTCTTTTTCAACGCGGCTGGTGATGTCAGTGTTAAATGGTGATGTCAGTGTTAAATGGTGATGTCAGTGTAAAATGGTGATGTCAGTGTTAAATGGTGATGTCAGTGTTAAATGGTGATGTCAGTGTTAAATGGTGATGTCAGTGTAAAATGATGATGTCAGTGTTAAATGGTGATGTCAGTGTAAAATGGTGATGTCAGTGTAAAATGGTGATGTCAGTGTTAAATGGTGATGTCAGTGTTAAATGGTGATTGATGTCAGTGTTAAATGGTGATTGATGTCAGTGTTAAATGGTGATTGATGTCAGTGTTAAATGATGATGTCAGTGTAAAATGGTGATGTCAGTGTAAATGGTGATGTCAGTGTAAATGGTGATGTCAGTGTAAAATGGTGATGTCAGTGTAAAATGGTGATGTCAGCGTTCATCCACCTCTGGCCTGCTCGCCTCCCTACCACTGAGGAAGTACAGTTCCCGCGCAGCCCAGTCAAAACTGTTCGCTGCTCTGGCCCCCCAATGGTGGAACAAACTCCCTCACGACGCCAGGACAGCGGAGTCAATCACCACCTTCCGGAGACACCTGAAACCCCACCTCTTTCAGGAATACCTAGGATAGGATAAAGTAATCCTTCTCACCCCCCCCTTAAAAGATTTAGATGCACTATTGTAAAGTGGCTGTTCCACTGGATGTCTTAAGGTGAACGCACCAATTTGTAAGTCGCTCTGGATAAGAGCGTCTGCTAAATGACTTAAATGTAAATGTAAATGTAAATGGTGATGTCAGTGTTAAATGGTGATGTCAGTGTTAAATGGTGATGTCAGTGTTAAATGGTGATGTCAGTGTAAAATGATGATGTCAGTGGTGAAATGGTGATGTCAGTGTTAAATGGTGATGTCCGTTTGGTGTGACCAAACCAACGCCTCTCCACCTGGTGTGACCAAACCAACACCTCTCCACCTGGTGTGACCAAACCAACGCCTCTCCACCTGGTGTGACCAAACCAACGCCTCTCCACCTGGTGTGACCAAACCAACGCCTCTCCACCTGGTGTGACCAAACCAACACCTCTCCACCTGGTGTGACCAAACCAACACCTCTCCACCTGGTGTGACCAAACCAACGCCTCTCCACCTGGTGTGACCAAACCAACACCTCTCACCTGGTGTGACCAAACCAACACCTCTCACCTGGTGTGACCAAACCAACACCTCTCACCTGGTGTGACCAAACCAACACCTCTCACCTGGTGTGACCAAACCAACACCTCTCACCTGGTGTGACCAAACCAACACCTCTCCACCTGGTGTGACCAAACCAACACCTCTCACCTGGTGTGACCAAACCAACACCTCTCACCTGGTGTGACCAAACCAACACCTCTCACCTGGTGTGACCAAACCAACACCTCTCACCTGGTGTGACCAAACCAACACCTCTCCAACTGGTGTGACCAAACCAACACCTCTCACCTGGTGTGACCAAACCAACACCTCTCACCTGGTGTGACCAAACCAACACCTCTCACCTGGTGTGACCAAACCAATGCCTTTCAACATGATGTGATTTGCAGGATAAAAACAAGACCACCAAAAACATGAAATCTGAATCGGCCGTTTGATAATGGTTGTGGTGACAGATTGAGAGGAGGGGACACAGAGAGAGAGAGAGACAGAGAGAGAGACAGGGAGAGAGACAGACAGACAGACAGAGAGGAGAGAGAGCATGTGATTGGATGATGGGGTTTTAGTTAACATACCTGCGAACAGTGAGTCTAAGAGTCTTGTAGGATCCTTTGACCAATGAGATGGCTTCCTGCCTGAATCCACTGAGCTCCACGTCGTTAATGACAACCACCTGGTCACCTGGCAACAGGGGGTGTTCCAACAGGTCTGCCTTCCCACCTCCCTCAACCTGGATTGAAGAGGAGAGAGAAGAATACATTCCTGTTTCAGACCACAGAAATCAGTAGAGGAACCTCTAGAGCAGATGTAGGGGTTGAGGAGGACATGGCAGAATAACGAACATCTAGGATACTGGTACCAGATCACTCCGCACCAGACTTGGAGAAGCATTGACACACACACACACACTGAGTTTAGTACAGATACACCATAAAGGTCTTCATTGACCTTAAGGCTAAACTAACACACACACAAACACACACACTGAGTTTAGTACAGTTACACCATGAAGGTCTTCATTGACCTTAAGGCTAAACTAACACACACACAAACACACACACTGAGTTTAGTACAGTTACACCATGAAGGTCTTCATTGACCTTAAGGCTAAACTAACCTAACACCTGACTTCAGAGCTACAACTCTCTGTTTGGACCTATAGAGCTATCACTATCTCCCTCATATCCTCCTACAAGAGGACCTCCTCACGTGGGCTCCCGAGTGGAGCAGAGGTCTAAGGTCCTGCATCTCAGTGGGCTCCCGAGTGGAGCAGAGGTCTAAGACACTGCATCTCAGTGGGCTCCCGAGTGGAGCAGCTTCTGTTCAACTCTGAGTTGTCCTTATGTCAGGTCCTGATCTGGCTATGCCATATGGCTGTGGGCTACACTAGTTCATTTAGCTGACAAGATTTGCTTATAATTCTGTGGCAGCAGGGTAGCCTAGTGGTTAGAGCGTTGGACTAGTAACCGGAAGGTTGTTGTTCTGCCCCTGAACAGGCAGTTAACCCACTGTTCCCAGGTAGGCCGTCATTGAAAATAAGCATTTGTTCTTAACTGACTTGCCTAGTAAAATTAAAAATATATTTTATAGTATGAAGAATACAATTGAAAAAAATCAGAATAAAATATACCTATTTTCTCCAAACGATTTGAGGGAGTTAAACATCAACTGTGTTGAGCGGTTAACAAAGAAATAAGTATTATGCTTAATTTAGAATTATTAATGTAAGTTGTTCTACAAACGTTGGGTTATATGTTATATGTTTAATAATGAGACTCTGCTTTGTTTTTTTTGCGAAAGGCCACAACTTCATCAGTCTCTCATTCACAATTTTTTTTATTATTATTATTTTTTCCTCCCCAATTGTCTCATCGCTACAACTCCCGTACGGGCTCGGGAGAGACGAAGGTTGAAAGTCATGCGTCCTCCGATACACAACCCAACCAAGCCAAGCTTCTTAACTTAGCTGCTTCTTAACACAGTGTGCATCCAACCCGGAAGCCAAGGAAAGGAAACACCGTGCACCTGGCCACCTTGGCTAGCGCACAGGAGTCGCTGGTGCGCGATGGGTGCGCGATGAGACAAGGACACCCCTACCGACCAAGCCCTCCCTAACCCGGGCAACGCTAGGCCAATTGTGCATCGCCCCACGGACCTCCCGGTCGCGGCCGGTTACGACAGAGCCTGGGCGCGAACCCAGGGACTATGATGGCACAGCTGGCGCTGCAGTACAGCGCCCTTAACCACTGCGCCACCCGGGAGGCCCTCTCATTCACAATTTGACAAGCACTTGATAATCTAAATCAAATGAAACTTTGTCACATGCGCCGAATACAACAGGTAGACCTTACCGTGAAATGCTCACTTACAAGACCTTAACCAACAGTGCAGTTCAAGTAATAGAGTTAAGAAATGTTTTACCAAATAAACAAAAGTAAAAAATAATAGTCTATGACTTGAGTGACTGGAGTCTTTGACAATTTTTTGGTCTTTCCTCTGACACCACCTAGTATAGAGGTCCTGGATGGCAGGAAGCTTGGCCCCAGTGATGTACTGGGCCATACGCACTACCTTCTGTAGCACCTTACGGTCAGAAGCCGAGCAGTTGCCATACCAGGCGGTGATGCAACCGGTCAGGATGCTCTCGATGATGCAGCTGTAGAACTTTCTGAGGATCTGGGGACCCATGCCAAATGTTTTCAGTCTCCTGAGGGGGAAAATATGTTGTCGTGCCCTCTTCACAAATGTCTTGGTGTGTTTGGACTATGATAGTTCGTTAGTGATGTGGACATCAAGGAACTTGAAACTCTCGACCCGTTCCACTACAGCCCCGTAACATGTTAATGGGGGCCTGTTCGGCCCGCCTTTTCCTGTAGTCCACGATCAGCTCCTTTGTCTTGCTCACATTGAGGTAGAGGTTGTTGTCCTGGCACCACACTGACAGGTCTCTGACCTCCTCCCTATAGGCCGTCTCATCATTGTTGGTAATCAGGCCAACCATTGTTATCGTCAACAAACTTAATGATGGTGTTGGAGTGGTGCCTGGCCTTGCAGTTGTGGGTGAACAGGGAGTACAGGAGGGGACTGAGCACGCACACCACCTGAGGGTCCCCCGTGTTGAGGCTCAGCTTGGCGGATGTGTTATTGCCTACCCTTACCACCTAGGGGCGGCCCTCGTCAGGAAGTCCAGGATCCAGTTGCAGAGGGAGGTGTTTAGTCCCAGGGTCCTTAGCTTAGTGATGAGCTTTGTAGACACTATGGTGTTGAACACTGAGCTGTAGTCAATGAACAGCATTCTCACAAAGGTGTTCCTTTTGTCCAGGTGGGAAATGGCAGTGTGGAGTGCAATAGAGATCACATCATCTGTGGGTCAGTTGGTGCGGTATGGGAATTGAAGTGGGTCCTAGGGCAGGCCTGGGCAACTCCAGTCCTCTGGGGCCTGACTGGTGTCACACTTATTTTGTTGACAGAAAAACAAGAGTGTGCAAAGCTGTCATCAAGGCAAAGGGTGGCTACTTTGAAGAATCTCAAATATAAAATATATTTGGATTTGTTTAACACTTTTTTGGTTACTATATGATTCCATATGTGTTATTTCACAGTTTTGATGTCTTCACTATTATTCTACAATGTAGAAATGAGTAAAAAAATACTCGAAACGGGCAGCGGAAAAGGTCATCTACTTGTCTTGTCATGCACTTTCCTGTGGTTCATGTTCATGCCATCCAGGTAGGCTCCTGTTGTAAAGCGGAGCAATACGCTTAATATTAGGACATTTGATAAATGGTAGGCCCTAGCCTATAGAAAGCTGATGGGTTCCTCCTCTTTTTAATAGAGGCCACCAAAACTTCCACAACATGAACTCCTGGGCTCTCATGAAGTGTTTTATTAGATTTTCATTAGATTTGCATTGATGTCAGAGTGATTAGAGGGACAACAATGTGCTGAGTACTAGGAAGTTAACAAGTTTGGTAGGCTACTAATGATCAGCATCAGAGCTTGGAGAAGCCTAATTACCGCGACTAAATGGTCACATGACTTGTGACCACCGGTATGGCGGTAATACGGTCCCTGTAACAGCCCTAGGGGGGACTGGGTGGAACACATTGTGTCACGGCTGTTGAAAGGAGAGGACCAAGGTGCAGCGTGGTGAGCGTACATTTTTTGTTTTATGTAATCAAAATGACGCAGAACAAAACAATAAACACTACAAAAACAAACCGTGAGGCTCAAAGGCTATGTGCCCTAAACAAAGTCAACTTCCCACCAAGAAAGGAGGGGAAAAGGGATACCTAAGTATGGTTCCCAATCAGAGACAACGATAGACAGCTGTCCTTGATTGAGAACGATACCCGGCAAAAACATAGAAATACAAAATCATAGATAACAAAACATAGAATGCCCACCCCAAATCACACCTTGACCAAACCAAATAGAGACATTAAAAGGCTCTCTAAGGTCAGGGCGTGACAGTACCCACCTGCACAACCCGTCCTAGCTGGATGGTGACTTTGGCCCGGCACGTGCCATTAAAAGGCTCTCTAAGGTCAGGGCGTGCCACATTGTTTACATGCTCCAGTCATTTCAGATTTTAAACCCATTCCCCAGGGAAACATAGACATGGTTGGGGTTACATTAAACCCATTCCCCAGGGAAACATAGACATGGTCAGGGTTACATTAAACACATTCCCCAGGGAAACATAGACATGGTCAGGGTTACATTAAACACATTCCCCAGGGAAACATAGACATGGTCAGGGTTACATTAAACCCATTCCCCAGGGAAACATAGACATGGTCAGGGTTACATTAAACCCATTCCCCAGGGAAACATAGACATGGTCAGGGTTACATTAAACCCATTCCCCAGGGAAACATAGACATGGTCAGGGTTACATTAAACACATTCCCCAGGGAAACATAGACATGGTCAGGGTTACATTAAACCCATTCCCCAGGGAAACATAGACATGGTCAGGGTTACATTAAACCCATTCCCCGGGGAAACATAGACATGGTTGGGGTTACATTAAACCCATTCCCCAGGGAAACATCTATGCTCGGGGTAATGTTAAACCCATTCCCCAGGGAAACATCTATGCTCGGGGTAATGTTAAACCCATTCCCCAGGGAAACATCTATGCTTGGGGTAATGTTAAACCCATTCCCCAGGAAAACATCTATGCTCGGGGTAATGTTAAACCCATTCCCCGGGGAAACATCTATGCTCAGGGTAATGTTAAACCCATTCCCCAGGGGAACATCTATGCTCGGGGTAATGTTAAACCCATTCCCCAGGGGAACATCTATGCTCGGGGTAATGTTAAACCCATTCCCCAGTGGAAACGTGCAGATTCAACATTCAACGGGGCTCCTCCCTCCCAAAACTGTATCACAATATTACAATACAGACCTTATAGACATCCTCTGGGCTAAACTCACAGGGTGGCACATTACAGAACTAATATACAGTTTTTATTTTTATTTATCCGTTATTTTACCAGGTAAGTTGACTCAGAACACGTTCTCATTTGCAGCAACGACCTGGGGAATAGTTACAGGGGATGAATGAGCCAATTATAAACTGTAAAGTTCGTCCTCTTTGGGGTGAACAAATGGGCAAGCCAACCGTCACAGGCTCCTTTGGATTTTCTTCGTCTTGACAAAGGCATGTAGAAGCAGAGCCTCTACCATTCAAGCCTCATTGACAACTGTCATGTCACACCTACTGTATTCTAAAGCCGAACTGGCCCCTCAGACAGAATAGAACAACAGAAAACAGGAAATATTTTTGAATAATCAGAAAAGCAGGCGTTTCTTTTTACACTTCCTTGGTGGTAAATAGCCGTAGCCAATGAAAAGTCAGGGAATGAGGGGGGGGGGGTTGCTTAACTTGGTCTGAAAGTGTCTGAAAAAACACCTCGAACTACAGATGGGCTACGAAGGGTCTGACAATGAACCTATTAACGTGGCCTTCGTCCCAAATGGCACTGTGCGCTATATAGGGAAGAGGGTGCCATTTGGGACACAGCAACAACAAAAAACTAATCTTAACCTTTCCTTAACCCTCCTCTTCCAGAAGTCACGGGCCAGCGAGACACCATCTCAGAGTGCTAATACACTGTCAACAATATGGGCCTTCAATAACAACCACATAAAATAACAATTTGGAAATGTTTTATAAGAAACCAGTATTCTGTCAACACTGGGTTCTGATTGGGTATATCTTTTTTTTAATCTCTGTCTCCTTGTGTTGCTATTCAGACTAGCTGAACTCTTCGTGCAAATTCCGATGCTGACATTCCTCTTTATATCACTCTCATTCTCTCTCCGCTCTCCCTCTCTCTCCGCTCCCCCTCTCTCTCCGCTCCCCCTCTCTCTCCGCTCCCCCTCTCTCGCTCCCCCTCTCTCCGCTCCCCCTCTCTCCGCTCCCCTCTCTCTCCGCTCCCTCTCTCTCTCCGCTCCCCCTCTCTCTGCCCCCTCTCTCTTCACCCCCTCTCTTCACCCCCTCTCTCCGCCCCCTCTCTCTCCACCCCTCTCTCTCCACCCCCTCTCTCTCCGATCCCCCTCTCTCTGCCCCCTCTCTCTCCACCCCCCTCTGCGCTCCCCCTCTCTCACCCCCCCCTCTCTCTGCCCCCTCTCTCTCTCTCCACCCCCCTCTCTCTCCACCCTCTCTCACACCGATTAAGGTGTTTATATGTCCTAATAATTCAAAAGATTGCTCAGAAAACCAGGTGTTTTTAAATCAGCAGTATGCTTACTTAAATTTTGACCATGCGTCGATTAAGTTAAGCAGGGTAAGGTGTTTACATGACTAATGCCGCAGTCTACTGCCATGAAACAGTTAAATATCAAATGAGTACTGTGCATGTACAGTCTCTCTCTCTCTCTCTCTCACAGTCTCTCTCTCTCTCTGTCTCTCTCTCTCTCTGTCTCTCTCTCTCTCACAGTCTCTCTCTCTCTCACAGTCTCTCTCTCTCTCACAGTCTCTCTCACAGTCTCTCTCTCACAGTCTCTCTCTCTCTCTCTCTCACAGTCTCTCTCTCTCACAGTCTCTCTCTCTCTCTCTCACAGTCTCTCTCTCTCTCTCTGTCTCTCACAGTCTCTCTCTCTCTCACAGTCTCTCTCTCTCTCACAGTCTCTCTCTCTCTCTCACAGTCTCTCTCTCTCTCACAGTCTCTCTCTCTCTCTCACAGTCTCTCTCTCTCTCTCACAGTCTCTCACAGTCTCTCTCTCTCACAGTCTCTCTCTCTCTCTCACAGTCTCTCTCTCTCACAGTCTCTCTCTCTCACAGTCTCTCTCTCTCACAGTCTCTCACAGTCTCTCTCTCTCACAGTCTCTCACAGTCTCTCTCTCTCTCACAGTCTCTCTCTCTCTCTCACAGTCTCTCTCTCTCTCACAGTCTCTCTCTCTCTCACAGTCTCTCTCTCTCTCTCACAGTCTCTCTCTCTCTCTCACAGTCTCTCACAGTCTCTCTCTCTCTCTCAGTCTCTCTCTCTCTCAGTCTCTCTCTCTCAGTCTCTCTCTCTCTCACAGTCTCTCTCTCTCTCACAGTCTCTCTCTCTCTCACAGTCTCTCTCTCTCTCACAGTCTATCTCTCTCACAGTCTCTCTCACAGTCTCTCTCACAGTCTATCTCTCTCTACCTATATATATATATATATATATAAAGAGGTTGTTTAAAGGCTGGGGTAGTCTGGTTTCTAAAGATTCTCAGGATAGGCCTGTCTATTATAGCCTGGTTTCTAAAGATTCTCAGGATAGGCCTGTCTATTTTAGCCTGGTTTCTAAAGATTCTCAGGATAGGCCTGTCTATTTTAGCCTGGTTTATAAAGATTCTCAGGATATTATAGCCTTGTTTATAAAGATTCTCAGGATAGGCCTGTCTATAATAGCCTGGTTTTTAAAGATTCTCAGGATAGGCCTGTCTATTATAGCCTGGTTTATAAAGACTCTATAGATATTATAGCCTGGTTTCTAAAGATTCTCAGGATAGGCCTGTCTATTTTAACCTGGTTTCTAAAGATTCTCAGGATAGGCCTGTCTATTTTAGCCTGGTTTCTAAAGATTCTCAGGATATTATAGCCTGGTTTATAAAGATTCTCAGGATAGGCCTGTCTATTTTAGCCTGGTTTATAAAGATTCTCAGGATAGGCCTGTCTATTTTAGCCTGGTTTATAAAGATTCTCAGGATAGGCCTGTCTATTTTAGCCTGGTTTATAAAGATTCTCAGGATAGGCCTGTCTATTATAGCCTGGTTTATAAAGATTCTCAGGACCACCATGCCCTGCTCTCTGACCTATCCTACACCAGACTACCATGCTGTCTCTGACCTATCCTACACCAGACTACCATGCCCTGTCTCTGACCTATCCTACACCAGACTACCATGCCCTGCTCTCTGGTTCTGTCTCTGGTTCTGTCTCTGGCCCTACTCTCTGGTTCTGTCTCTGGCCCTACTCTCTGCTTCTGTCTCTGGTCCTGTCTCTGGCCCTACTCTCTGGTCCTGTCTCTGGTCCTGTCTCTGGTCCTGTCTCTGGTCCTGTTATGGTCCTGTTATGGTTCTGTTATGATTCTGTTATGATTCTAACTCTGGTCCTGTTATGGTCCTGTCTCAGGTCCTGTCTCAGGTCCTGTCTCTGGTCCTGTCTATGGTCCTGTCTCTGGTCCTGTTATGGTTCTGTTATGGTTCTGTCTCTGGTCCTGTTATGATTCTGCCTCTGGTCCTGCCTCTGGTCCTGCCTCTGGTCCTGCCTCTGGTCCTGCCTCTGGTCCTGCCTCTGGTCCTGTCTTTGGTCCTGTCTCTGGTCCTGTCTCTGGTCCTGTTATGGTTCTGTCTCTGGGTTCCCCCGGGGATCTCTGCAGTGTGACCACCGGTGGAAGCCTGTCTTTGTGTAGAACTGGTACTGCTGCTGGTGAGACTGGTAGTGGTGACACAGCATCCCTCCCCCCTCCCTGCAGTAAAGCGGCTTAGTGTGTGAAGTGCTGAAAGGACACGCTCAATAACATTAAAGCTACATCACCACCGCCACACAACGAGTTCCGCCACGGCCGCACCCGACTCTTCGCTTTCTCTTTCTCCCTCCCACCCACCTCTCCCAGCCCGCCACGGCCCCACCCACCTCTCCCAGCCCGCCACGGCCGCACCCGACTCTTCGCTTTCTCTTTCTCCTCCCACCCACCTCTCCCAGCCCGCCACGGCCCCACCCACCCACCCACCTCTCCCAGCCCACCACGGCCCCACCCACCTCTCCCAGCCCACCACGGCCCCACCCACCTCTCCCAGCCCGCCACGGCCCCACCCGACTCTTCGCTTTCTCTTTCTCCCTCCCACCTCTCCCAGCCCGCCACGGCCCCACCCACCTCTCCCAGCCCGCCACGGCCCCACCCACCTCTCCCAGCCCACCACGGCCCCAACCCACCTCTCCCAGCCCGCCACGGCCCCACCCGACTCTTCGCTTTCTCTTTCTCCCTCCCACCCACCCACCTCTCCCAGCCCGCCACGGCCCCACCCCAGTTCACAGAGTAGGCTGTATGCTCCAGACGTACTGCCTCACGGTCAGACACCACCAGCACTGCAACACCAGAGACGATTCACGATATAAACATGTCAGACCATCCCTAACCTCTCTCTGGAGCTCATACTCATGACAGAGTTGTTTTTGTAGCCCAACTATACTGATATGCCAAAAAAGCCAGGCCACAGTGTTAAAGTACAGCTTTATGTAATCCTTTCACGCTTTCTAACAGAATTGTAACTGATGTCACACCAGCCCTACCTGTTATACTGTAACAGCCTCTCACGCCGGATTTAAAATAAATAAATAGTATTTCATTAAGATCCCCAATTAGCTCTTCCTGGGGTCCAAACAGGAAACAACAAATAGAATGAATGAAATAGATAATACACTACACAATACATCGACAATACACTACACAATACATCGACAATACACTACACAATACATAGACAATACACTACACCACACATACACAATACAATACATAGTTCACCCTACACTACAAAACACAATACACACTACACAATACAATATATAATACACATTACACTACACAATACAATATATAATACACATTACACTACACAATACACACTACAATACACAATGAAAACTACACACCACAACACACAATAAGCTCTACACAATACAATACACACTACATAATACACGCTACAATACACACAACACAATGCACACTACACAATACACACTACAATACACACTACACTAAACACTAGACTACGCAATACACTACACAATACACATTAAGCAATACATACTATACAATACACTACACACTACACTACACAACACAATACACTACACACTACATAACACACAACATAACACAATACACTACACTACATAATACAAAACTACCTACGTACACTACACAATACAATTCAATACATAATACACAACACAATACACTACCGGTCAAAAGTTTTAGAACACCTTCTCAATAAAATTATTTTATTTGTACTATTGTCTACATTGTAGAATAATAGTGAAGACATCAATGTAATGTAAATCAAAACTATGAACTAACACATATGGAATAATGTAGTAACCAAAAAAAGTGTTTAACAAATCAAAATGTATGTTATATTTGAGATTCTTCAAATAGCCACCCTTTGCCTTGATGACAGCTTTGTATACTCTTGGCATTCCCTCAATCAGATTCACCTAGAATGCTTTTCCAATAGTCTTGAAGGAGTTCCCACATATGCTGAGCACTTGTTGGCTGCTTTTCCTTCACTCTGTGGCCCAACTCATCCCAAACCATCTCAATTGGGTTGAGGTCAATTGTGGCGGCCAGGTCATCTGATGGAGCACTCCATCACTCTCCTTCTTGTTCAAATAGCCCTTAAACAGCCTGGAGGTGTGTTGGGTCATTATCCTGTTGAAAAACAAATAATAGTCCCACTAAGCCCAAACCAGATGGGAGGCTGTATCTCTGCAGAATGCTGTGGTAGCCATGCTGGTTAAGTGTGCATTGAATTCTAAATCAATCACAGACAGTGTCACCAGCAAAGCACCCCCACACCATAACACCTCCTCCTCCATGCTTCATGGTGGGAAATACACATGCGGAGATCATCCGTTCACCTACTCTGTGTCTGACAAAGACACGGCGGTTGGAACCAAAAATCTCCAATTTGGACTCCAGAACAAATTTCCACCGGTCTAATGTCCATTGCTCGTGTTTCTTGGCCCAAGCACGTCTCTTCTTCTTATTGGTGTCCTTTAGTCGTGGTTTCTTTGCAACAATTCCACCATGAAGGCCTGATTCACACAGTCTCCTCTGAACAGTTGATTTTGAGATGTGTCTGTTACTTAAACTCTGTGAAGCATTTATTTGGGCTACAATTTCTGAGGCTGGTAACTCTACTGATCTTATCCTCTGCAGCAGGGATAACTCTGGGTCTTCCCTGTGGCGGTCCTCATGAGAGCCAGTTTCATCATAGCGCTTGATGGTTTTTGCGACTGCACTTGAAGAAACGTACAAAGTTCTTGAAATTTTCCGTATTGACTGACCTTCATGGCTTAAAGTAATGATGGACTGTCGTTTCTCTTTGCTTATTTGAGCTGTTCTTGCCATAATGTGGACTTGGTCTTTTACCAAATAGGGCTATCTTCTGTATACTACCCCTACCTTGTCACAACACAACTGATTGGCTCAAATGCATTAAGAAGGATAGAAATTCCACAAATGAACTTTTAACAAGGAACACCTGTTAATTGAAATGCATTCCAGGTGACTACCTCATGAAGCTGGTTGAGAGAATGCCAAGAGTGTACAATGGTTACTACATGATTCCATATATGTTATTTCATAGTTTTGATGTCTTCATTATTATTCTACAATGTAGAAAATAGTACAAATAAATAAAAACCCTTGAATGTGTAGTTGTTATAATACATTACACAACACACCACATCATACACTACACTACATACTACATAATACACTGCACTACATAATACACTACATACTACATAATGCACTACATACTACACAATACACTACACACTACATAATACATTACATACTACACAATACACTACACACTACATAATACATTACATACTACACAACACACCACATAATACACTACACTACACAACACCTCATACACTATACTACACATTACACCACATCATACACTACACTACATACTACATAATACACTGCACTACATAATACATAATACACTACATACTACATAATACACTACATACTACACAATACACTACATACTACATAATACACTACACTACATCATACACTACACTACATACTACATAATACACTACATACTACATAATACACTACATACTACACAATACACTACACACTACATAATACATTACATACTACACAACACACCACATAATACACTACACTACACAACACCTCATACACTATACTACACATTACATCACATAATACACTACACACTACATAATACACTGCATTACATAATGCATAATACACTACATAATACATTACATACTACACAATACACTACATACTATATAATACACTACATACTACACTACATACTACACAATACACTACATACTACATAATACACTACACTACATACTACACAATACACTACATACTACATACTACACTACATACTACATAATACACTACATACTACATAATACATTACATACTACACAATACACTACATAATACATTACATACTACACAATACACTACATACTACATAATACACTACATACTACATAATACACGACATACTACATAATACACTACATAATACATAATACACTACATAATACATAATACACTACATACTACATAATACACTACATACTACATAATACACTACATACTACATAATACACTACATACTACACAATACACTACATACTACATAATACACTACACTACATAATACTACACACTACATAATACACTACACACTACACACTACACTACACTACACACCACACTACATACTACACTACATACTACATAATACATACTACACAATGCACTACATACTACATAATACACTACACAATACACTACATACTACACAATGCACTACATACTACATAATACACTACATACTACACAATACACTACATAATACACTACATACTACACTACATAATTCACTACACTACATAATACACAATACACTACATACTACACAATACACCACACTACATACTACACAATACACTACATACTACACAATACACACTACACAATACACTATATAACACACTACACTACATACTACATAATACACTACATACTACACAATACACGCAATAATACACTAGATACTACATAATACACTATATACTATATAATACACTACATACTATATAATACACTACACTACATAATACACTACATAATACACTATATACTACATAATACACTACATACTACACAATACACGCAATAATACACTAGATACTACATAATACACTATATACTATATAATACACTACATACTATATAATACACTACACTACATAATACACTACATAATACACTATATACTACATAATACACTACATACTACACAATACACGCAATAATACACTAGATACTACATAATACACTATATACTATATAATACACTACATACTATATAATACACTACACTACATAATACACTACATAATACACTATATACTACATAATACACTACATACTACATACTACATACTACACTACATAATGCATAATACACTACATAATACATTATATACTACACAATACACTACATACTATATAATACACTATACTACATAATACACTACATAATACACTACACTACATAATACACTACATACTACATAATACACTACATACTACATACTACACTACATACTACATAATACACTACATACTATATAATACACTACATACTACACTACATACTACACAATACACTACATACTACATAATACACTACACTACATAATACTACACACTACATAATACACTACATAATACACTACATACTACACTACACACCACACTACATACTACACTACATACTACACAATACACTACATACTACATAATACATACTACACAATGCACTACATACTACATAATACACTACACTACATAATACATTATATACTACACAATACACTACATACTATATAATACACTATACTACATAATACACTACATACTACATAATACACTACATAATACACTACACACTACATACTACACTAAATACTACATAATACACTACATACTACACAATACACTACATAATACACAATACACAATACACTACATACTACACAATACACTATACAATACATAATACACTACATAATACATTACATACTACATAATACACTACATAATACACTACATAATACACTACATAATACACTACATAATACACTACATAATACACTACATAATACACTACATAATACACTACATACTACATAATACACTACATAATACATTACATACTACATAATACACTACATACTACATAATACACTACATAATACATTACATACTACATAATACATTACATACTACATAATACACTACATAATACACTACATAATACACTACATAATACACTACATAATACACTACATAATACACTACATAATACACTACATAATACACTACATACTACATAATACACTACATAATACATTACATACTACATAATACATTACATACTACATAATACACTACATACTACATAATACACCACACTACATAATACACAATACACTACATACTACACAATACACTACATAATACATTACATACTACATAATACACCACACTACACAATACACGACATACTACATAATACACTATATACTACACAATACACTATTTACTACATAATACACCACACTACATACTACACTACATACTACATAATGCATAATACACTACATACTACATACACTACACTACATAACACACTTTTGAGATATTTAGCACCAGCCAAATTGCTAGTTGGCCACCTTAAAACTGACTAGAGCTTTTCATTTTACTGTCGTAGCCTCCGTGTTTACTGTCGAGTCATCAGCGTACATGGACACACACAGGCTATATTCAAGATTAGTGGAAGGTCATTAGTAAAAACAGAAAACAATAATAGTCCTAGCCGGCTGCCCTGTGGTACACCACACTCAACCGAATTTGCATTAGAGAGGCTTCCATTAAAGAAACCCTCTTGTGTTCTATTAGACAGGCAACTCTCAATCCACGATAGAGGATGAAAATACATAACACCTACATTTTTTCAGCGTTAGGTTATGAGTTAAATAAAAGTTATATATATATATATATATATATAATACTTTTTTTAATGATCAATGATATCATAAGCTGCACTGAAGTCAAACTAAACAGGTCCACAATCTTTTTATTAATAAATTTACTTCAGCCAATCTTCAGTCATTTGTGTCAGTGCCAAGCATGTTTTGCGTACCCTTCCCTATAAGCGTGCTGAAAGTCCGTTGCCAATTTCTTTTCTGTAAAATAACATTGTATTTGATCAAACACCATTTTTCCCCAAAGTTTGCAAAGCGCCGGTAACAGGTTGATGGGGTTGGCTGTTCGAACCATTAAAGGGTGCCGAACTATTCTTGGCCAGCGGAATGACCTTTTGCCTCTACTCCAGGGCTGAGGGCACACACACTATCTTTCATAAATGCTTAAACATCTTTCCATAAGTACTGTGTCAGGCTGTTCCTCATTACATTATCAGAAGAACAACAACAAATAATCACATCTTCCACATAGGAATCATCGCAAAATGTCTTCGTATGATCGCTTTCACAACTATTTTAAGGTCCAATCTTTGGAAATTTTGTTTTTCCTAGATATGCCTTCTACATTATGATCACTGTGTCTGATGGGTGTGGAAACTGCTTTAAAACACATTTCTGCATCATAAGATGTGATCAATACAGGTACCAGGAAGTGTAATGTAATTATGCATTAAATATATTAGGGGGGAGAAAAAAACAACATCATCCTTCCTGCTGCATCAAACACACAGTAACATTGCAGGATTTAATCTGTGTTTTCTTCCTGAAAGAGGTGGAGTATTATGCGGAAACACCCTGAAAGAGGTGGAGTATTATGCGGAAACACCCTGAAAGAGGTGGAGTATTATGCGGAAACACCCTGAAAGAGGTGGAGTATTATGCGGAAACACCCTGAAAGAGGTGGAGTATTATGCGGAAACACCCTGAAAGAGGTGGAGTATTATGCGGAAACACCCTGAAAGAGGTGGAGTATTATGCGGAAACACCCTGAAAGAGGTGGAGTATTATGCGGAAACACCCTGAAAGAGGTGGAGTATTATGCGGAAACACCCAAGGCAGAGTTGTCACTCCAGAGAACATGCTTCCACTGCTTCCAGAGTCCAACCATTCCAGCCGATGCTTGGCATTGTGCATGGTGATCTTAGGCTTGTGTGCGGCTGCTTGGCCATGGAAACCCATTTCATGAAGCTCCCGACGAACAGTTATTGTGCTGACGTTGCTTCCAGAGTCAGTTTGGAACTTGGTAGTGAGTGTTGCAACCGAGGACAGATGATTTTTTACGTGCTTCAGCACTCGCCGGGTCCCGTTCTGTGAGCTTGTGTGGTCTACCACTTCACGGCTGAGCCGTTGTTGCTCCTAGACATTTCCACTCCATACCAGTACTTACAGTTGATGGGGCAGCTCTAGCAGGGCAGCCATTTGACGAACTGACTTGTTGAAAACGTGACAGCGTATGACGGTGCCACGTTGAAAGTCATCGAGTTCTTCAGTAAGGCCATTCTACTGTCAATGTTTGTCTATGGAGATTGCATGGCTGTGTGCTCGATTTTATACACCTGTCAGCAACGGGTTGCATTAATGGATAGCCAGGGGCACACTCCAACACCATTTACAAAATAAGCATGTGTGTTTAGTGAGTGTCAGATCAGAGGCATTAGGGATGAGGGATGTTCTCTTGATAAATTACTTTTTTATACAGTACCAGTCAGAAGTTACTTCTCATTCCAGGGTTTTTTCTTTATTGTACCATTTTCTACATTGTAGAATAATAGTGAAGACGTCAACACTATGAAATAACACATGTGAACCACACATGCAGAGATCATTCGTTCACCTACTCTGCGTCTCACAAAGACACGGCAGTTGAAACCAAAAATGTCAAATTTGGACTCCAGACCCCCGGTCTAATGTCCAATGCTCATGTTTCTTGGCCCAAGCAAGTCTCTTCTTCTTATTGGTGTCCTTTAGTAATGGTTTCTTTGCAGCAATTCGACCATGAAGGCCTAATTCACGCAGTCTCCTCTGAACAGTTGATTTTGAGATGTGTCTGTTACTTAAACTCTGTGAAGCATTTATTTGGGCTACAATTTCTGAGGCTGGTAACTCTACTGATCTTATCCTCTGCAGCAGAGGTAACTCTGAGTCTTCCTTTCCTGTGGTGGTCCTCATGAGAGCCAGTTTCATCATAGCGCTTAATGGTTTTTGCCATTGACTGACGTTTCTCTGCTTATTTGAGCTGTTCTTACTTCTGGACACCATCCCTACCTTGTCACAACACAACTGATTGGCTCAAATGCATTAAGGAAATAAATTCCACAAATTAACTTTTAACAAGGCACACCTGTTAATTGAAATGCATTCCAGGTGACTGGTTGAGAGAAGCTGGTTAAAAGAATGCCAAGAGTGTGCAAAGCTGTCATCAAGGCAAAGGGTGGCTACTTTGAAGAATCTCAAATATAAAATATATTTTGATTTGTGTAACACTTTTTTGGTTACTACATGATTCCATATGTGTTATTTCATAGTTTTGACGTCTTCACTATTATTCTACAATGTAGAAAATTGTACAAATAAAGAAAAACCCTTGAATGAGTAGGTATGTCCAAACATTTGACTGGTACTGTATTAGCAAAGACTAGATTAAATTGAGAAAAGTATGATGGGTGAAAATATGATCACTTGATGAGAGGAGGCAAGGATCTGAGCTCAAGCTTTTTTTTCTCTCTACTTTCTCAAATCATCAATCAACTAAGAGCATCATCCAGGCATAAAGGACTACACTTCCCATGAGTCTCTACAACTGAATCTCTGAAAGATGGTTGACTGCTGGTGACTTCTCTAACAATCCGACCTGAGCATATCTTTGGCAGAACAGCGATATGCCACCTTCCATTTTGAGATACGGAACTACAACAAATTGTTTTATAATTATTATTATTATTATTATTTTTTTTTTTTTTTTTTCAACGCAGACGGATTATTTTCGATCAAAATTTTAGTCGCATCATGCAGCTCATATACGTTTTAATTTCTAAGACATTCTAAGGTTTGTAATCATTCACAACTAAAATTGACAAATAACTCTAAATCTAGCGTATAGGACCTGTTTCAAATGATCACCATATACGCTCAACATAACCACTTCTCCTGCGCTCTCGCTCTGTGGAATGGGAAAAATATCCTTTCTATTTTACTCAGCTAAGTTCAATTATATTCTTCTTTACTACAAAATCATATAATATAATATAATATAATGTCATGGGACTTATAAGCATATCTTGTCAGTTAAATGAACAAGCCTACAGCCCATGGCATGGAGCCTAGCCAGATAACTAACAGTAGGACAAGTCATATTCTGTTCTTCTGAAATACATTTTCTTCCTATCATAATGTTTCTTTAGACCTGACTAAAACAAAGAATGGATTTATTGTGATGCTGTAAATCCAATTAATTTATTCAACTTTTTAAAATGTTGATGTTAAAAAGGCTCATCGTTCTTCATCAATAGTCAGTTACCGTGAGACTGGCAGCCATGACCACCACAGTCCTGTTCAGAACTATCGCTATCAAGACTCTGAAGATGAGCAAGTATGGGTGATGGGTGTGTGTGTGTGTGTGTGTGTGTGTACAGTATTCATGGACATCCAAATATTTGATTTGTTCTCAAGAGTGTAAAGAAAATGTGAATTAAATATATGATGTAATGTAAAACATAGTGAAAGGCCTTCAGCTAGTTGTTATTCCTAACAGTAGTAATGTAAAGCACACTGAAAGGCCTTCAGATAGTTGTTATCACTAACAGTAGTAATGTAAAACACAGTGAAAGGCCTTCAGATAGTTGTTATTACTAACAGTAGTAATGTAAAGCATAGTGAAAGGCCTTCAGCTAGTTGTTATTCCTAACAGTAGTAATGAAAAACACAGTGAAAGGCCTTCAGCTAGTTGTTATTCCTAACAGCAGTAATGTAAAGCATAGTGAAAGGCCTTCAGCTAGTTGTTATTCCTAACAGTAGTAATGTAAAGCACAGTGAAAGGCCTTCAGCTAGTTGTTATTCCTAACAGTAGTAATGTAAAGCACAGTGAAAGGCCTTCAGCTAGTTGTTATTCCTAACAGTAGTAATGTAAAACACAGTGAAAGGCCTTCAGCTAGTTGTTATTCCTAACAGTAGTAATGTAAAACACAGTGAAAGGCCTTCAGCTAGTTGTTATTCCTAACAGTAGTAATGTAAAGCAAAGTGAAAGGCCTTCAGCTAGTTGTTATTCCTAACAGTAGTAATGTAAAGCACAGTGAAAGGCCTTCAGATAGTTGTTATTACTAACAGTAGTAATGTAAAGCATAGTGAAAGGCCTTCAGATAGTTGTTATCACTAACAGTAGTAATGTAAAGCATAGTGAAAGGCCTTCAGCTAGTTGTTATTCCTAACAGTAGTAATGTAAAGCACAGTGAAAGGCCTTCAGATAGTTGTTATTACTAACAGTAGTAATGTAAAGCATAGTGAAAGGCCTTAGAAAGGCGAGAGGTTTAGGCAGCGAGAGGTCTAGGCAGCGAGAGGTTTAGGCAGCGAGAGGTTTAGGCAGCGAGAGGTTTGGGCAGCGAGAGGTTTGGGCAGCGAGAGGTTTAGGCAGCGAGAGGTTTAGGCAGCGAGAGGTTTAGGCAGCGAGAGGTTTGGGCAGCGAGAGGTCTGGGCAGCGAGAGGTCTGGGCAGCGAGAGGTCTGGGCAGCGAGAGGTTTGGGCAGCGAGAGGTCTGGGCAGCGAGAGGTCTAGGCAGCGAGAGGTTTAGGCAGCGAGAGGTTTAGGCAGCGAGAGGTCTAGGCAGCGAGAGGTTTAGGCAGCGAGAGGTCTAGGCAGCGAGAGGTCTAGGCAGCGAGAGGTCTAGGCAGCGAGAGGTTTAGGCAGCGAGAGGTTTAGGCAGCGAGAGGTTTAGGCAGCGAGAGGTTTGGGCAGCGAGAGGTCTGGGCAGCGAGAGGTCTGGGCAGCGAGAGGTTTGGGCAGCGAGAGGTTTGGGCAGCGAGAGGTTTGGGCAGCGAGAGGTCTGGGCAGCGAGAGGTCTGGGCAGCGAGAGGTCTAGGCAGCGAGAGGTCTAGGCAGCGAGAGGTTTAGGCAGCGAGAGGTTTAGGCAGCGAGAGGTCTAGGCAGCGAGAGGTCTAGGCAGCAGGTAAGGACACAAATGTTTGTGTCCTTACCTTGACAGCACTCAATGGACAAGGAGACTGCAATCGAATATTTGGTTACCCAAAGCCATCAACCATTCATATGAGTATTTGCAGAGCATTCCCACCAACCTTCTCACTGTTTTTGCCATTTGCCTGTCTCCCCATCTAATTTCATTACTGTCTGAATAAAGTTTCAAACCATCTCAAAAAATATATTTAAAAAAAAATATTAGCATAGTTTTAAATTTCATCCCCCCCCCAAAATGTCAAAGTCGTCAAATTGTTTGTGTTCATTTAATGGTCAAAGCATTCTGAATACCACTGACCTGTGTGTCCCCCCCCCTCCCTGGTCATAAGCCTAAACCATGTTAAAAAAAAATACATAGAATTGCAGGAAATTAGCTTTAAAACTGTTTTTTTTTTTTAAATGGGGGAGGACCCACAGTCCCCCCTTCTAGGCAAAATCTCACTCCAAGCGTTCATCAAAAGTTGCTCCTACTAACTGTAAACCTACTCTTGATGAGGCACACGGAAAAACATCTGGCCGCGGATGAGTTCCAGACATGATTTGTCTGTCGCAACATGTACTGCAGATCAAATACAATCGGAAATCAAAAATTGCTCAATTCCTCTTCTCTGAAATAAACACATTGTAACACGACTCTGTAAACAGACACATTGTAACGCTGTAGCGACGTCACAGTCCTTCCTTCCACCTAGCCTGGGGGTAGTAACAATCCCTTGGGGACTTTTCACTTAATTCCAATTATGACAACTGTGTTCATAGGCCTGATATTACAAAGTAGCAATTTGGGGGGGAAGGGTGGATGGGGAGGGAGCGTGCACTAGTTCTAGTTTAGATCCCGGAAATATGGATATCCATGGATATGTATATAAGTAAACTCAGCTAGGGGTGCAACTGACATAGAACTGTCTTACCTTCGAGACGATCAACTCTTCTCCATGTTCAAGACCTCCTTTGAGCTGAAACCCCCAGGGCGCCCCACCCAGGAGTCGAGCCTCCAGAAACAGCGTCGTTCCTCGGTGTATGACTGTACTGTAGCTGGGGAGACTGCTATCCATAATCACTAGCACTGCCGAGGAAGCCTGGTCCTGGTGGCTCGGGTCCTATTCAGTCCACCAGACCCACAGCAGAGGGGAAATGATTTCGAAAAGATTGAATAAATGATTTGTTATATTTTCCTTTTCTTATTAAAGTCTTCTGCAGCGCATACCGAGAGGGGCATGTCCACTCCTATCAGACAGGCTAAATCATTTCCTAACACTACCGAATCTTAGTCAGCGAATGAAACATGGTTTGCCTTCTCTCTCTCGCCGCAGTCTGTCTGTTGAAACAATTTTACTTCGTTCCAACAGTCAACAACAAGTGGTGAAAATTAAACGCTCCACAAACATTAAATGGATGGAACAAACGAAAAAATGTTAACTTCAAATGGATTTTGCAGAAATCCCGTGGATAGCTTCACTTCTGATCGTTGGTCAGCCCTCTCCCTCTTACGACCTCATTTTAGCATCACAATAGAATTTGCTACAATCCACTGGGCTGGGAGAAAGGCGAGCGCTCTTCTCTCCTCGGCGAGCTGGTTGCAGCGGGATCAGGTCAATTTGCCCCGTCAGAAAAAAAAAGTTTTGCGCACCAGACACTTGATTCACCTACTTTCTCTAAAAGTTTCACCTTGATTGCCGATAGATTGAGAATATGGACGTATTCAACAGGATAACATTTGAATCAATCTTGTTCCCTTGATGCGGTTCAGCATCCCCAGTCCAGTTCCATAGATGCAGAGTGTTGATAATATACTGTAGCAAGGAGAACGGCAAATAAGGTTTTGCCTCCCCCTCCTCGCCACTAGTATTCTGCCAGCAGCACAAATGAGGACGCCACGTTCGTATGGTAATGAGGAAACCTTCTAAAATAAAAGTCCACATTTCTAAATATTGCTATGTGGATAGTTCACTCAAATTTATATTGAATTTTAATCAATGGCCACTTGTATTGTGCGAACAAGCTAAAGTGGGGTGGGAAATAGCCAGTTGGGTCTCTACTAGTCATAGACTGTTCTCTATGCTACCGCACAGCAAGCGGCACCAGTGTGCCAAGTCTAGGTCCAAGAGGCTTCTAGACTGCTTCTAGCCCCCAAGCCATAAGACTCCTGAACATCTAATCAAATGGCTACCCAGACCCCTCTTTTACACTTCTGCTACTCTCTGTTGTTATCATCTATACATAGTCACTTTAACTCTACCTACTTGTCCATATTACCTCAATTACCTCGACTAACATTGACTGCTACTCTCTGTTAATGATCTACGCATAGTCACTTTAACTCTACCTACTTGTCCATATTACCTCAATTACCTCGACTAACCCTGCACATTGACTCTGTACCCGGTGCATTGCCCCCCCCCCCTCACCTCTTTTACAACACTGCTACTCTCTGTTGTTATCATCTATACATAGTCACTTTAATAACTCTACCTACATGTACATATTAATTACTTGTTACTTTTTATTTCTTATTGTTACTGGAATTTTTTAAAACTGCATTGTTGGTTAGGGGCTTGTAAGTAAGCATTTCACTGTAACCTGTTGTATTCAGCGCATGTGACTCCTGTCCAATTGTCCTGTTCTGCTAAGCATTCAAATTGTAACAAGTACTTTTGGGTGTCTGGGAAAATGTATGGAGTTAAAAGTACATGATTTTCTTTAGGAATGTAGTGAAGTAAAAGTAAAAGTTGTCAGAAATATAAACAGTAAAGTACAGAACGGTGAACGATAGGTGGCATTTTGATAATTATAACCATAAATATGCAACATATAATTAGTAGCAGTACTTGCATTACATCTTAAAATGATGGATTCCTTAAGCCAGTATGAAAGAGAATTAAAAGAAACACTACTTCCACATCAGAAACACCTGACATTACACTATCTGGCAATGCATGGGGCTTGTAGTGGACGATGCATTTTCTCATCGGTGCCTCCATTTCAGAAAACAGTCAGACGGTAGTAGTTGTGGTGTTTACGTGTGCTTATTCTCTAAAGGCAGTCTTATTAGAGGGCAATGCCAATACGTTTTGTCACAACGGCATACGACAGTATGTTTTATATCAATTAGAAAGAAAAAATGGCGACGGAATTCATTTTTAAAACTACAGAAAATGCCTTTTGCTGACCTGAATGTGATAATCACCACATCTCTGTGTTTATGCATGTTCTCTCAATCGTGTCTGTGTTATTGGTCTACTTGGTCTTTACAGTACACTGCTAACCTGGATAGAAAGCAAACACATAGAGGCCTACAAGCCAGGATGTGTTCCACGTACAGTCTATTACAGAGTATTGCATTAGGAGCTATGGAGAGGGCAGAATGAAAAGCCAGCACCTTGTGACACAGTCTCCCTCCAAAACTAACCATATTTGGTTAGTAGAGACCCTACTGAGTATTTCCCACCCCACTTTAGCTGAGACAGGTAGAAAAGTTTTCCCTACAAGCCAATAAGTATCCAATATACCGTGTATTGCATTGCAGTGAATGGAGTGGGTAGAGTAAGGAGGCAGCTGTATTAAATCCATTGCCTAGCACAGGAGACCCATTTAAGTTTTGCAGACTCTACAGAGTAAATCCAATAACATATATTTGTATTTTAATAAAAGTGTATTTCTTTAAATATAGCCTACACAATTGCATTCATCATACAAGTATTTGTGTAAACTTTCAAAAATAAATGCTGAAATAAATAACACAATATGTTTTTTTTTTTAATTATTACGTAAAATTAACAAAACAGTTGTACTGCACTGGAGGAAAAAAAATATACATATATTCCCAGTTTAGCATGTCTTTGCAGGGGGACTCTTATTTAATAAAAATAAATACGCGATCGTTCTGCCAGCATAATATCCTGTTGCTAGGAGAACGGTAATCTCCTCTCAGTCAATGATTGAAGTAGGGTAGTGCGCATGTGCTGAGAGGAGAAGTAGTCTACGGTCGTCACTAGTTACCACAGCAACAAAGTCATAAGCCCCGCCTATTTATACAATTTCTCATATTAAAATGTAATATTATATCTAACCTTAATCTTAACCACACAGTTAACCTTATGCCTAACCCTAAATGAAGGTCAAAAAGCGAATGGTTGTTTTCATACATTTTGAAAATATAGCCAGTTTTTACTTTGTGATTGTGATAACTAGTGGAAAGCGTAGCCTACCCTACGCTTCTTAAAAATTCTAACTGTCGAGATGGTACAGAAATCAAATTACATACGTGCTTTATTTTATTCAGCACCGTGAAATGTATTTTTTTAAACTATCCTGACACACATTCTGGAAGCGCAAACACAGCATCCATCCCACGCCATCATTGTGTTTGTGTTGTGGCTAAATGTCTATTTATTGCGTTATCGAAATTCAAAATCAGGGGTGAATAACAGAATATGAATTTACCGCGTTTGTATTTTGTTTTAAGTTTTATTAAATCGTATTAGTCCTGTGTACATGATAGGTATGGTATACATCGTACCAATACAACAATAAGAAATAATACAAGTTAAGAATATGAACATGAAGTAAATGGCAGTAGAATAGAATTAATATTTTAGCATCAGTAGAATAAAGGAAGGAACTATTTACAGTCCAATATTTGCAGATGTATTGGGGAAGGGGGGGGGGGGGGGTGTAGACCTATGACTAAATCCAACAGTCTTGTGTAAGTGTAAGGACACCTGTTGAGAGTATTAGAGTGAGCTGGTATTAAAGGAGTAGTCTGGATAGATGTGACACCTTACCTGACATTAGCAAAGCTCTTTAAAAATAAAATAAAACGACATATTAGGTTTTTCTCAAATGTACAGGTTATCCCTGTCTTATTTATGTCAGTCAGACTGGTTAGATGACCACCGTGTTGGTTAAGCTTTCACAGTTCACACACGTTGCACCAGTTTCCAACTAAGAGGGAGTGTGTTTACACGAATCTGCATTCCTTTGTTACTGTGTTGAAATGGAGGAAATGAATCAGCTATAAACCAATTGCCTCACCTCTCACACTGAGATGTAAGATAACCAATCAGTCTGACAGAAAATAAAGATATTCTATTCTATTCTATTCTACAATTAGACTCTATTATAATTACATTATTCTTGGGTAGACCAACACAGGGCTTGCTACCACTCTCAGTGTCTATAAGAAAAGGCCTCTGTCTGCTTGTCAATGTTACTGTATTGATGCAATAAGTCAGCATGGAGATGCTATTGAAAGTGTCTGTGGTTGTGTTGATGAACTGTGGTGATAAATACCCATCTTCGTCCGCTGCTAATGAACACCGTAGAGGCCTTCCTGGCTCCTCTTCAGACGAATGAGGTCACCGGGTCCCGATACAGTCAGGAATGTTTCCTAACTGTGAGTTGCTGGATTTTGTAGTAGGAGGGTTCTCACATTGTCTGGACACAAGTTCCTCTATCCATGGACCCTGGAGTCAATTTTGAAGTGTGTTTGGGGGATGGGGGGGCATGTGTGTGTGTTTGTGTGTGTTTGTGTGCATGTGGGTGTGTGGCAGGGGGAGGTTATGTGGTGTTTATTTAAGATGGCTTACAGGATGTTTGGTAGGTGAGATTACCCCTGATTGACCCCTGATTGACCCCTGATGGACCCCTGATTGACCCCTGATGGACCCCTGATGGATCCCTGATGGACCCCTGATGGGCCCCTGATGGACCCCTGATGGACCCCTGATGGGCCCCTGATGGACCCCTGATGGACCCCTGATGGATCCCTGATGGACCCCTGATGGATCCCTGATGGACCACTGATGGATCCCTGATTGACCCCTGATGGATCCCTGATGGACCCCTGATGGATCCCTGATGGACCCCTGATGGATCCCTGATGGACCACTGATGGATCCCTGATGGACCCCTGATGGACCCCTGATGGATCCCTGATGGACCCCTGATGGACCCCTGATGGACCACTGATGGACCCCTGATGGACCACTGATGGACCCCCGATAGACCCCTGATAGGCCCCTGAAGGACCCCTGGTTTGTCTACTACAGATTTTGAGAACTACACAAAGAGTGGAGTGGAAGAGTGGAGTCTATTATAGCAGGAAAGGGGGGGACCAACTCCATATTAATGCCCATGATTTTGGAATGAGATGTTCGACGGGAAGTCCACATACTTTTGGTCATGTAGTGTATGAGTGAAATGAGTTTAGATTTGTGCCCCCCAACAACAGACATGTCATCCGTAGCCTATACAAGCTAATAGCGAATGGCGGAAGAGGTTTGTGAGGCTACGTTTTTAATATCCCAGGTAGCCTACTACGGTTGTAAAGCGGATTAACATGGTTTATTTTAGGAGTTGATAAAGAAATAAAGAAACACTACAAATCTGGGATCCTCCTCTTTTTATTAGTGGACATTCAAAACTGTATTTTTTTTTGGACAAGCAATTGCGCAATGATTGGGCTTATAAGAACACGCTTTTGTAGGTTAAGCCTGATCTCTCAAACCCTGGGGTCCTATAAGCTTATTATAGAAAGTTATTTGGGCACCTTTAGTTATGATAGAAACCTTAGAATGTCTTTGAGATCCAAACATATATGTGATTCATGGTGTACTCTTTCTTGTTCTGCACAACCAGTGCAAGGGCCTAATATTCTAACCCATTAGACTATACTCGTTGTAATCTTGACTACTAAGTAATATGTGTGAAATCATTTGATTTAGAACGGGCCATTATCTGCAAGGTATGCACCTGTAGGAACAGGGGTAGGAGGGGAAAAAACAACATGTCATCCGTATGGACTCGAATAGCGAATGGAGACACTTTTCCTAGCCACCGTGCTTCTACATCTGCATTGGTTGCTTTTTGGGGTTTTAGGCTGGGTTTCTGTATAGCACTGTGACATCTGCTGATTTAAAATGGTCTTCATAAATATATTTAATTGATTTTCCCAGGGTTAGTTTTCATGACAGCCAGGTTGGCTATGCTGGTTGTAAACCGAAGCAATGTGTTTAATATTAGCAGTTGAGAAAAATAATAAAGCTGGGGTCC